>NW_003212529.1:0-1491 GCF_000006405.1 Perkinsus marinus ATCC 50983 | reverse complement strand
CGCCCTGCTGGCCCAATGGATCAGGCGCCACCCTCCTAAGGTGGAGATTCCGAGTTCGATCCTCGGGTAGGGTAGATAAGTTTAGTAAGAATCATTAGAGGACGACTCGATTGAGCTGGCTGTAAACGACACAGTGAAGAGTGAAATTTTGAATGAAAATAGGTCAAATAGAGGACTAGTCAAATTGTGTGCATGGGTGTGTAGTTCAGTGGTAGAGCGGCTGACTGCAGATCAGTAGGTCCTCGGTTCAAATTCGGGTGGGCCCTTTGAACCTTCACAAAATTTCCATCAAGGAATTTTCTAGAGGTAGAGTAATCACTCATGTAATCGGCGGAACAGTCACAGACATCAACATGATCGAAAGTTGAATCATCGCCCTGCTGGCCCAATGGATAAGGCGCCACCCTCCTAAGGTGGAGATTCCGAGTTCGATCCTCAAGTAGGGTAGATAAGTTTAGTGAGAATCATTAGAGGACGACTCGATTGAGCTGGCTGTAAACGACACAGTGAGGAGTGAAATTTTGGATGAAAATAGGTCAAATGGAGGAATAGTCGAATTTTGTGCATGGGTGTGTAGCTCAGTGGTAGAGCGGCTGACTGCAGATCAGCAGGTCCTCGGTTCAAATCCAGGCGTGCCCTATGAAGTTTCGCAAAATTTTCATCAAGGAATTTTTGAGAGGTAGAGTAATCACTCATGTAATCGGCGGAACAGTCACAGACATCAACATGATCGGAAGTTGAATCATCGCCCTGCTGGCCAATGGATAAGGCGTGAAGGTCTCCCAAGAGAGCAAGTTCACGGATAGCCGAAAGACAGATGACGGAATTTCAAGAGAAAAGCAAGACGTCAAGTCGTTGCTAAAGCAGTGATCCAGTCTGATCACCTTCGGACCACACACCCAAGAACAGAGAAAGTTCCCCCAGAGTGCTTGAGAATTCCTGTTGGAAACCCTCAAGCACTCTTAGTTAGGCATCAGACGAGCTTTCTTGGGTGTGACGGTGTTTATTTTTTTTTCCTCTTTCTTTCTTCCTTTCAGTCTTCTTGGTTCTTTCCTTTCATCCCTTTGCTTCTGTTCTTCAGGTTCATCGATTATCGTGTATGAAGTGGCAGGTTTAAGACTAATTTTTCCATCATTGTGCGGTTTCACTTAATATGTTGTGTTTTAAGCACTGACTGGGACTTGGTAGGGAACCAACGTGGCCCAGTCATGTGCCGCCCTGAAGTGGCAGGTCAAATATAGGCTGGGATCGCTATCCCTACAGCACCGACCTATGGCGTAGGGTCCGAACCATTGGGACGTCAACGAATTGTTGATAACAATTATTGTTAAACAATATCACATGGTCGACACCATGATTGAGTCACTCCCTTAGTGGCTGGATGGTGGGGTAAAGAACGACAAGCGGGAGCTGTCGTGACTCTCGAGGTGGCCTCGAGTAGTAGCCCTGCCGGGATCATCCCGGCGGGATGTTAGTCTCATCATGAGACCT
>NW_003211887.1:0-1031 GCF_000006405.1 Perkinsus marinus ATCC 50983 | reverse complement strand
TTTGACCGCCGCACAGCAGTCGAGGAGACCAGGGGTGGTCCCGTCTCTGGCTCAGGCTGTGTATGGCACTGCTGCTGCTCGCCCTGGTAATATGATGCCGTTCATGATGCCCTATCCGTCTGCTGTCTGGCCAAGGCCTATGGGTGGCAAGAATAGTAGTAGTAGTACGCCGCTAGCTAGGACGAGGAAGCGAGATCGATCGGAATCGGAAGATGCTAAAGATGCTGCTACTGTTAAGGGGGACACTGTGCCGGTCAAGACTGGATTGGCTCAGAGTGTCCTCTTCGGTGGTGAGGGCTCTCTCAATACTACTGCTGTTGAAATCCCTGCTAACCTAGCGGGCGCTAGCGAAAGGGTCACCACTGACCCTAAAAGGGCGCGGACTATTACCCCTACCACGGCAACCACTTCATCGTCAACCTCAGCCTCGTCGTCGTCGTATGTACCCTTATCACCCTTGTTCAACCCTGGTTCACCCCTATTGTCAAGTCGAATGTTCTCCTCAGCTTTACCTAAGTATCTGCGGAGCCCAGCATTCCCTGCCACACAGCTCACTCCCTTCAGAGGCGCAGCTCCTCCTGGCGGGCCTAATGGTGTTGATGGGCCGATCATTGATGACGACATCCAACTGGAAGAGAGCGCTGTTGGGTCTTTAGGCAGCCTCTATCCCAAGGGAGCGCAGACATCTTCTGGCTTCCCTCTCAGCCCAACGTTCTTGCCTTATCACACACCATCCACGGGGGCTGCTTTTACTTGTACCGGTAATACCAGCACATGCTCGGCATCGTCAGCGACTACTGCTGTAACTCCAACAGCTGCTGCTGGCTCTAATACTAGTACTCCCGCATCGACGTTCCCATCATTGACCTTCACGTCTCCTGGTCTTCAACCTGCCTCTTCTCAAGGAGCAACTGCCGCCGCCGCCGCCGCTGCTGCTGCATCCTTCTGGACACCACATTTACAGTATCTTAAGCATAGCCCGGCGTTCGCAAGTCAAAGCAGCGCCGCCGCTGAAAGTTGATTCTACATAT
>NW_003199970.1:0-1085 GCF_000006405.1 Perkinsus marinus ATCC 50983 | reverse complement strand
GGTCATGTTCTGTGTCGAGTCTTCGTACGAGTAGGGCACGTAATACTCGATGCCAGCGCTCTTACAACCAAAAAAGGGAGTCCACTCGGCATAAATGTTGAATTTGTGACTGTCTGCTATGTTGATCGGGATGAACCCTTTACCCCTTGGGGTGATAACAGGATAACCGCAATAGTTGCCAGACGGTTTAGAGTTGAGGATGGCGTTAACAGCGATAGCGATGATGAGACCGACGAGAATGCGCATTGAGGCGTTGAAATTCATGGACTGTCAAACGGATACTATCACTAGATAGACATCGTACTCGAGATGAGTAACACAACAGGCAACATCAATCATCGATGAGCCATCAATGAAAAGTACAGTACTGCGTATTCATACAAATAGTAATTACCAATTCAGAAGTACAGCAGTAGCTCAACCTCCAAAATATCAACGACTTCGTAATGTCGACCTCGTCGGGTTCACAATTGTTAAGCGTCACACTTATCGCGTAGAGGGGAAAGCCAAGGTAGTTCGCTGCGTGAAATAACTATGTGTGTGTTTGCCGGGCAAGCCACGTACCCGTCGTATTCAGCGCAGAGGGTTGGTATCCAGCGCTGTGGTGCTCGGTGCCTGGGAGATGTTTCTCACCCGCCCGTCCCCCCTAGAGGGTCGTCTGGTGGGGGTGACTCCTCTCCGGCTGATCGATTCGCGACAAGAGATCTTCTCCCAATTGCAACGGAAGGTCGTGGACGGAAGCTGGGGATTTTTTGTTGTTCCAAGCACCTTAACCTATCAAGAATCCATGACGAACTATGGCCTGCAGTCCACAGCATGTATTCAAGTCGAGGTGTCACATCTTGGGATTCAAACTAACTGGCCTGATCACAGGAAACGCGAGCGATGTTCATTAACCATTCACGGGAGAACAAGATGAACACGGGATTCCTGTTAGACTGACTTCCCGGCACGGACCGTGACAGCACAACGGTTGCCTTGACTCACGGTATGCATTGATAAGTCATTTCACTCCGTCACAGGACCACTCATAACCTTCGATCTTAGACTTGCCAAGCTCTGTCCACTCAACGAAGATGACTGTG
>NW_003203644.1:0-1031 GCF_000006405.1 Perkinsus marinus ATCC 50983 | reverse complement strand
GTCGGAATCGTGGTCATGACACGCACGATTTTCCAGGATACCGCTAATTGCGATTTCTGAAACAAAAGCTGTAAAAAAGAGAAACCCATCATGATCGCATATCATTTTATAACAAGGAGGAGGATGGCGTTGAGAAACGCCTTGGAAAGGATTCAGATGCTTAGATAACTCTAATCTGCACTTCAGTGACCATGAAGCCTCACGCGGAAGTGAACTTGGTCACAGCCTTGGTGCCCTCACTGACGGCATGCTTGGCCAGCTCACCCGGCAAGACCAAGCGAATCGCAGTTTGGATCTCCCGGCTAGAGAGAGTTCCCTTGTTACTGTACTTACAAAGACGCCCGGCCTCCGAGACTATACGATCAAAGGTGTCGCTCACCAGCGAGTTCATGATCATCATGCTCTTCTTGGATATACCGGTCTTAGGATGGACTTGCTTCAACACCTTGAAGATGTAGCTGTTGAAGGTCTCTTTCCTGGAAGATCTACGCTTCTTATCAGCAGCAGGCTTGCTGGCGGCGGCAGTTTTGGGAGCCATATTAGGATTTACAGAGTCAGTAGAATATTATGTGGTTCGACAACATCTGAACATTGTCTCAGCCCTCCGAGAAACTTCTAATACAAATCTCGTAAAAATGCTGAGGAATATAAAATTTAATCGGCAACATTACGTATCCGCTCCTCACGTCATTTGTGCAATAATTGCGTTCCTGAGATACTTCAATTGGTGTTTAGATGGCGCCAAAAAACGCCTTGAAACGAGTTCAGCAGGTTAGTGCCTCCAGCTGCATAAGCCCGAGGGGATTATTTACATCTCCTGGGAAGCAGTAAAGCTCTTGCCCTTACTCTTCTTGGGCAAAAGAGTAGTGTGGATGTTGGGTAAGACGCCACCACTCGCAAGAGTTACACCAGCGAGGAATTTGTTCAGTTCCTCATCGTTGCGGACAGCCAATTGAATATGACGAGGAATGATCCTAGTCTTCTTATGATCACGCGCAGCGTTACCGGCGAGCTCGAGAATCTCAGCGACG
>NW_003203218.1:0-1007 GCF_000006405.1 Perkinsus marinus ATCC 50983 | reverse complement strand
TGAACTGACGACCTTCTGCTTACGAAGCAGACGCTCTACCACTAAGCTAAAGTGGCACACACAGTAACTATATGAATCAATAATTTTCCTGTCCCCTTCACAGAATGGGCCATCCTGCTCCTGCTTCTCGTACCAGACCAGAAATTTATGGTGCTATAAGCCACTTGTCAGGATTGGACTGACGACCTTCTGCTCACAGAGCCGACGCTCTGCCACTAAGCTAAAGTGACGCAGAGAATGTACATAAATCAACAATCTTTCTGTATCCTTTGCGGAGTGAGCAAACCTGCTCCTGCTCCTCATACCCGACTAGAGCCTAAAGCTGCTGTAAGCCCGTTGCCAGGATTAAACTGACGACCTTCTGCTTACGAAGCAGACGCTCTACCACTAAGCTAAAGTGACGCACAGATTAAGTATATGAATCAATAATTTTCCTGTCCCGTTCACAGAATGGGCCATCCTGCTCCTGGTTCTCGTACCAGACCAGAAATTTATGGTGCTATAAGCCACTTGCCAGGATTGAACTGACGACCATCTGCTTACAAAGCAGACGCTCTGCCATTAAGCTAAAGTGACACACAAAATAAGTGCATAAATCAATAATCTTCCTGTATCCTTTGCGGAGTGAGCAAACCTGCTCCTGCTCCTCATACCCGACTAGAGCCTAATGCTGCTGTAAGCCACTTGCCAGGATTGAACTGACGACCTTCTGCTTACGAAGCAGACGCTCTACCACTAAGCTAAAGTGGCGCACAGATTAAGTATATGAATCAATAATTTTCCTGTCCCGTTCACAGAATGGGCCATCCTGCTCCTGGTTCTCGTACCAGACCAAAAATTTATGGTGCTATAAGCCACTTGCCAGGATTGAACTGACGACCTTCTGCTTACAAAGCAGACGCTCTGCCACTAAGCTAAAGTGGCACACAGAATAAGTATATAAATCGATAATCTTTCTGTATCCTTTGCGGAGTGAGCTGACATGCTCCTGCTTCTCGTATCAGACC
>NW_003213906.1:0-1440 GCF_000006405.1 Perkinsus marinus ATCC 50983 | reverse complement strand
ACCAAGCTCAATCCAGCAAGTGAGTCATATATTGACTGTTCAGATCCGGCATGTCATATGCGTAGGAGTAAGCTATACCAGGAGCGAGGATTGAACTCGCGATCTTCTGCGTGTAAGGCAGACGTCATAACCACTAGACCATCCCGGCGACGGAACCGCTGAACCAAGCTCAATCCAGCAAGTGAGTCATATATTGACTGTTCAGATCCGGCATGTCATATGCGTAGGAGTAAGCTATACCAGGAACGAGGATTGAACTCGCGATCTTCTGCGTGTAAGGCAGACGTCATAACCACTAGACCATCCCGCCGACGGAACCGGTGAACCAAGCTCAATCCAGCAAGTGAGTCATATATTGACTGTTCAGATCCGGCATGTCATATGCGTAGGAGTAAGCTATACCAGGAGCGAGGATTGAACTCGCGATCTTCTGCGTGTAAGGCAGACGTCATAACCACTAGACTATCCCGGCGACAGGAACCGCTGAACCAAGCTCAATCCAGCAAGTGAGTCATATATTGACTGTTCAGATCCGGCATGTCATATGCGTAGGAGTAAGCTATACCAGGAGCGAGGATTGAACTCGCGATCTTCTGCGTGTAAGGCAGACGTCATAACCACTAGACCATCCCGGCGACGGAACCGTTGAACCAAGCTCGATCCAGCAAGTGAGTCATATATTGACTGTTCAGATCCGGCATGTCATATGCGTAGGAGTAAGCTACACCAGGAGCGAGGATTGAACTCGCGATCTTCTGCGTGTAAGGCAGACGTCATAACCACTAGACCATCCCGGCGACGGAACCGTTGAACCAAGCTCAATCCAGCAAGTGAGTCATATATTGACTGTTCAGATCCGGCATGTCATATGCGTAGGAGTCATCTATACCAGGAGCGAGGATTGAACTCGCGATCTTCTGCGTGCAAGGCAGACGCCATAACCACTAGACCATCCCGGCAACGGAACCGCTGAACCAAGCTCAATCCAGCAAGTGAGTCATATATTGACTGTTCAGATCCGGCATGTCATATAGGTAGGAGTAAGCTATACCAGGAGCGAGGATTGAACTCGCGATCTTCTGCGTGTAAGGCAGACGTCATAACCACTAGACCATCCCGGCGACGGAACCGCTGAACCAAGCTCAATCCAGCAAGTGAGTCATATATTGACTGTTCAGATCCGGCATGTCATATGCGTAGGAGTAAGCTATACCAGGAGCGAGGATTGAACTCGCGATCTTCTGCGTGTAAGGCAGACGTCATAACCACTAGATCATCCCGGCGACGGAACCGTTGAACCAAGCTCAATCCAGCAAGTGAGTCATATATTGACTGTTCAGATCCGGCATGTCATATGCGTAGGAGTAAGCTATACCAGGAGCGAGGATTGAACTCGCGATCTTCTGCGTGTAATGCAGACGTCATAACCACTAGACCATC
>NW_003214047.1:0-1421 GCF_000006405.1 Perkinsus marinus ATCC 50983 | reverse complement strand
GCTCGGAGAAGAATCTGACGATGCGAGCGACCATGGGACCCAGGGGCCAGCTAGAGGAGAGACACCTGGCGAAGCATTCCAAGAAGCGATAGAGAGGTTGGTTGAGGAGCAGCGAGAGCTGAGGAAGCAGCTCCTCGATCAGCAGGACAGATTTGCCAGGAACCTCATGGATGCCATCCATGAGCTACGCCGAGAAAGGGATTCCAGACATGACTCAGAGCCCGAGATTAAGCGTCGAAGGGAGAGTGAGCAAGCGGTTTCACCCCTCGAGAAATCGGTTCACTTGGCTCCCAGGGAGGACCACGAGAGAAAGAGTTCCTTCCGTGCACTCCCGAGGGACGTAGCGAGAGTGACCCTTTGTCAATGCGAGTCAAAAGCAGAGTTGATGGCTCACATCGAACACCAGGAGTCCATTCTCGCGGCTTACGGCATGGGGGATTACAACGGGAAGGACGGCTCCTTCGTACCCCATGCCGAGCTCGAGATCCTCCTACTCTCGAAAGTTGGGGAGAGTCTGAGGGGAATCGGCCTAGCCACGGAAGCTCAGACATGGATCCGAGAGCAAAGGACTCCTCGATGGGCTGGCCTGAAAGAGATGCTCAGATGGCGACACTGTCGTCGCCATCACCTTCAGGACTATTTTCACAAGGCCGTCGCTGATTTCAAGTGTGACAACTCCGGTCAGATCGAGAGCTTCCTCACCCAGCTGCGGAGAGCGTACACTCTCCTGATGAGTGTATATGCCGATGATGTCTCCGAGAGGAAACGGCTCGTAAGGCAGGCCATCGGAGCACTGCCGAACTTTGTCGAGCGGGATGCGGTTCGAAAACTGCAAGATCTAGCGCGAGAGCGTGGAGATTGCAGAGATTGGGAAGATGTGAGAAGCCTGACGGAGCTGGAGACTACTATAAGAGAAGCGGCGTTGACCGATGAGGCAGCCTACAGAAGCCGACGAGAGCGTAAGGCAGACCTGCCCACCGGGGGAAAGCACCAGACGAACAATCAGGGGCGAAACCGGGATCAGGTACGAGCGACCTGGACCCAGGGTCATTGGGACACACACAAAGAAGCTGAAGATGATGCGAATGAGGATGCTGATGTTGACCAAGTCCAGAGGACCATTGACGAGATGGAGGCAGAACGCAAGGCCCATAACGAGTCAAAGTCGAAGGAGGATAAGCAAAAAGCCTCGGCCAGTGCTCGCAATGGGGAGCGTGAGCGCTTCGCCAAGCGCTTTGGGCTCTGCCTTTTCGTGACGGCACCATGGAACTACAGAGAGGCTAGGATCTACAACGATTTTGGGAGCGATGACCTTCTCGCCCAAACCGACAAGAAGGGGAGGACCTACTATCTTCTTGGGTACGAGAATCGCTCTAAAGGCGAGGATTGGAGTAAACAAGCTGTTGAGAATAACCCTCAGT
>NW_003204879.1:0-755 GCF_000006405.1 Perkinsus marinus ATCC 50983 | reverse complement strand
TTCCAGTTCGAAAATGTCTGTGGCAATTATGCAATGGTGTGTAATCGATTACTGGACGCGCGCGAGTTACGTCTTCCGGCGCAAGATGGCCAAGGTGGGAGGGTCCCAAGTACTGCCGAGCAGTGCTCGGCGAGCACGCATGAGCATGTGGTTGCGTCGTTAACACACGGAAACAGTGTCATCTGTAGTTCCAAATAACAACAACAACACCCAAGGCCTATTCCGTCATAACTATAGCTAACATATAGCATATAGCTATGAGAAGTCAGGGTTCGAACGCAGGGGATAGGTGCAGCTCGGTCACCATTGATGATGCCGCACTGCATTGTTGTCAGCTGTTTGGATGGGTCTCAGATCAGATGGCTCCGCTCCTCCCGCTAGGCCTATGTTAAATATTTTCAGCGGAAGGTCTCTTAGCATGGAGGTTGATCAGGACTTCCTGGAGAGGGTGCAGCAGGAGCACCACCAGGTGCGGCGTTTCTCTATGTAGCCGATTTTGCGTTTGACGATAACTCAGCGCACAATTCGTATATCAGAACCATTCGTACTGCGTTAGAAAGAGATCTTCCAAATGGTACCTGTTTTATTCATCAACTGTCACGCGCCACGAAATTACAAGAGGTGGGTCTTTTTTGCACCATACTGCAGTCCTATCGCGTGGGGCGGCTATGCCATATCCCCAAAGACATGCCCTGTTTCAATCGATTTCACAGGATCTCGCGATAGAATAATCGACTCCGTCTGTACGATCAAAG
>NW_003214473.1:0-1070 GCF_000006405.1 Perkinsus marinus ATCC 50983 | reverse complement strand
GAGACTTCACGGTGCGTCACGTAAATAGACCACAGTCATGATCCGAGCGTATCGTTTGTGTGGCTAGTACTACTCCGTGGGTAGTGTAGTTTCGCTTGGCACATTGAGACTACCACAAGTTCCGGCCTGCTTAAAGACTGTAGCTTCCGCAACACCTTCGATGTTGGCGCGACATCCTAGTAGTATAAATCATGATGATTACGAGCTCGGTTTTTCATCAACAACAACCCTACTAGCTCGATACCAACCCCATGTGTATCGAATGAGATGGTTCCAATAGTCCCAGCGGGGGTCGAACCCACGGCCTACGGCTCTCAAGACCGTCGCTCTAACCATCTGAAATTACAGTCCAATGAAATCTCATGTCGCTCGATATTTGGATAGCAAATGAGACTTGGGCTCTTCCGCACAAAGTCGTGTAATCGGCAGAGCGCCTTGTATTAGTGGCCACTATAATTCCCCAGATGCGTGGACGAAATTACCATAGACCTAAACTCAATTCACCGATGTGAATGGAAGACCAACAGTTTTATCATCATCATCATACATCATGGAGACCATCCAGAATATCACTTAGTGACACTACCACTCCGTCTACTGTTGTATACGACACTACTGGTACTTCTGCTGCTGGTGCCGAAGTCGTCTTCTCAGAGTGTTGTTGATCTTGATGATGATCAGCTGTTGTTGTTGTTGTATACGACACTACTGGTGCTGCTGCTGCTGGTGTTGTTGTTATTGTCTCCTCATCAGACAATACCTCTACATCATTGTGTATGATCCCAGTATTGGACATATCAGACCGCTCAGTAATAGTATCCCCATAGTGATGGGTCACCATCACTTGTCCATCTATCATCTCCTCCTCCTCCTGATGATGATACCCCGATAGAATGGATAATGAGCGTGGAGTAGCCTGAATATGCATGTATCCATATATGATACCCTTGTACGATGATGATGATGATCACTTGTAGTATATGTTCCAGATGTTGGTATACCTCTAGTTGCCTCTTCTGCTTATCTTGTAATTCCTCCATAAGACGCCTCTCCTCCTGACTAGCTATACT
>NW_003207651.1:0-1951 GCF_000006405.1 Perkinsus marinus ATCC 50983 | reverse complement strand
CTTCGTCACCAGAAGTGTCCTCTCGGTAGTCGTAGATCACGCTAGCAGAATCGATAGCTTCACTTAGTTTGTGGCCATCGAAGTCTCTCCCCATTGCATACCGAGATACAGAGTCCGCTGGATTGCATCCAGAAGGAATATGTCGCACCGTGGCATCGAGCTGAACGCATAGATTACGTATAGCTTGAAGCCGCCTTCTTTCAGGTGCTGGAAGTCGAGTATCGTTCGATGGTCTCCTTAGCCGATATACTGTGAGCTCCGAGTCGATCGCCACAACCAGTCGATAGATAGGTACCCCGGGGCTGAGCTTACTCAATGGGGCTTGATTCTCCCCATAGATGCTCTTGATCGGTAGATATGCCGATAATGCCTGGGTCCAGAGCAAACCTCGATAGAGGGCATCTAACTCTTTCCTAGGGATAGACCAGGATAGAGTAGAGTTTGTATACAAAGCTCCTTTAGCTGCCAGACGCACGTCAGGTCTGGATTTTAATCGTAGATCGGCGCCCCAAGCATCCTTAGATGCATCTGTGCTGAGGACCAGCTCTGCATCATAGGGAGTATACCTTGACGTAGATATAGTTTTACATACTTGGGTAGTTTCGGAGGCCCATCTAACAACCTGCTGCTGTAACTGATAGGGGATCATTTGATCCCACTCTTTGATCTCCTGGCAGATTCGCCGCCATATAGATCTAGCTCGAATATCCTGTTCTATGATTAGACCCAATGGATCATAGAGAGAAGCCAGGATGCTACTAGATGAGCGCTTGCTCATATATGTAAGGCCCTCAGGTGGCTTAGCAGACATCGTGGGATAGAGGCCATCGTTAGACGGTAGATAGTCGTACCCTAATAGATGTCCACGTGTCTCGATACCCGCTACAGATTTGCAGATCCAGTTCTCGAACTTCTTCAGGTCTTCAGCGGGTAGATCATGTCCTTTGAGTAGGTATGATACAAATCGGTAGTTGCGTTGAGCTTCAGCAACTGTAGATCCTAAAGCGTAGATGTCATCAACGAACTTTAGCATCTTCACGTGGCTCGGTATAGGTGGACCGTCATATAGATAGTCATAGGCTATGACTATCTATATGACTCATAGCCTTCTTCCGAAGGATAGAGTAATACACTCTTGATCCTTCCTGGGTCGATACTTTTCACAGCGACTTCGAAAGTGTCTCCATCGATTTCAGCCGCTAGTTGACTCAAGTCGTAGATCTCGTCGATGGTATCATCCACAACACTATCCAACATATTAGGTGCCGCCCTAGTTCCAAATCCAACACGTGACCATAGGACCGTGAAAGGTCCAATACAGGTATACCCCACATAGGGTACGTCTGCACGGCTAGATTGCATTCTACAGAATGCTTTACTCAAATCACCGGCAACGAAGTACTTAGATGACCTCAATAAGAGTAGAGTACCATGTAGACTATTCTGTGGATAACCGCCTCTTAGAGAGTATAGATTTGCCTCTCTATAGTCTAAGACTATACGGCAAGGCGTAGTTGGATGTTGGTCTCGGTAGACTAGATGACTAGCTGTGAAGTGCTCTGGCAGAGGGGCGAGTGACCCTTGATAAGGGGTGCCCTTACTCAGCTTCTCCCAGATAGATTGGCACGTAGATGCTTCTGGCTTAGATGGGTCGAGGCGATTATCCTTGACGATAGCACAGAAGCCCTTGGATATGTAACCATCGAGTGCCCGATGGAACATTTCCATCCGCTCACCCGTGGTGGCCTTAATAGATGCCAATCCTCGTTTCCTAGCCATATGATAGTTATATCGCGGCCTAGATGTCGGACTTCTCCACGGCACTTGAGGTCTAGCTCGTCCTAGAGGGGCCGAGCTATCTGCAACCCATTCTCGGTTGATGGCTTGCTGAGGTGGTAGGTCGTCCTTATTGATGGTAGGTAGACTTTCGCCAGAGCTCACGGCCTCTTCG
>NW_003212316.1:0-1572 GCF_000006405.1 Perkinsus marinus ATCC 50983 | reverse complement strand
CTGTGTAGCTAGCACGCTAGAGTGTTGCAAGATCACTAGTCATAAGTGATTGTGGAATTGTCCGTAAGCATTTACGGTTTTATCGTATCTACTGTGCACTGGAAGTGCATCAATCGAATCGATCATCAATTGTTGTGTCCATTTCAGAGGGTGGGAACTATGAGAAGCCCCATGGTAAATGCACCTTTGATGAATCTGGAAAACTCAGTTGTAAATGCGACACTACCGACGGGCTGTACTACGGTGTAATCTTCAACGACCCCTCTCACTCAAATATCCGTCGCATTGTTATACAAACTCTCAATCTATCTTATCGCTTTCAGAACTCCAAAGCGATCTATGCAGCGGTCTGTGGTGACAAATGTGAGAAAAACACCGACTGTCCGGAGCCTCCTACTGGATACGCACAATGTCTACCTCTAAGAGTATGCACTATCGTATGCAGCAATGATAAGGTAGACTCAGTTCGCTCCGATACTGGCCTACAAGTGGCGTCTTCTCAGGATTGTCCTGAAGGAGGGTTTTGTCTAGATAGCGGGGCCCAAGGGAAGTATTGCTCTTTCCGCACTTGATCAACATACAATCATGGATGATCACTCGTGATCAGTATCCTTGAGTCAAGGACCTTGACCCAGGGCCGATGGTCCTACTCTTGTTATATGCTGTAATCAGGCAGTAGTTGAGCATTATGTCTCTGTAGCTGAGTCACTCTGTGTGCACCATTGTGATCTTAGCATTACCACTCATCTCTTTAGTGTAAGTAACTGAGAATGGTTATCCTTGCACTCTTGAAGTTATTTGTCCCCTCAAGCCATTAGCCTTTACACAGTTGCACGCATATAAAAAGGCTTTTCTGGGCCTTGGACAAGCTTTAGTTGGGAGTCAACTTTGGCACTCAACACTATTCGGGCCGTCTATTTTGTCTATCTTAGCCTCGACTTCGGATAGACTTGATAAAAAAGTCTTTCCTCACTCCACTACACAAGTTTGTCTTTCCTGTAGACCTCAATGATAATCAGTTCAGTCTGAAAGTTTCAGACTGAACTGATTATCATTCAGACTGAAACGGTTTAATCCCGACAACGACGAGGGAGAGTTCAATATTAACAACGTGTTGACGTGTGATGTCGCCCGCTTCCCATGGAATTGAAACTGCAAGAGGCCCTTTTGATAGCACTACAATATGAGAACCACAGATGTATGACATATGATTCACCTAAGGTCGATTATCGACGAAACCTCGATATAACTTACATAATGGCACTATGTAATTCGGGACCCGAATTTCGGGTTCATGAGCATTATGGCATCATATTATTATGATGATCAATTGAATCCTCGATCCAAAGTCCTTACTATTTAATCTTGTAATCAGCAGGAGCTACCTCCAGCAACCGTTTCGACTCGAAAGAAACCGTAGATGATTTACGGTAGATCGCGGTCCTGTTTCACAAGGATACTTAATTTAAGGCGCCTTAAATATAGGAGCAACTTAAGGAGTTACTTAAGAAGTACTCAACTCATTTCACAACGTTTAGGAGCAACTTAAGGAGCTCCTTAACTTAAGGCGTA
>NW_003207072.1:0-2195 GCF_000006405.1 Perkinsus marinus ATCC 50983 | reverse complement strand
CCGAGTACGCATGAGCCATGCCGACCAGCTGTCAAACTCCGCCCCGCTCGTTTTGGTTTCGAAGAGGTTGGTGACATGGAGGACTACTAGTAGGATGGATATGCCTGTGTGGAAGTACCGTCAGCTATCGAGAGTTGTAACTTTCTCCTTTTCTGCTTGACCTTGTCATTGTAAAGGCTCGGAAACCTTATTTGTACTCGGCATCGGTACAACCGTTACTTTTTTTCGTCCCGTGCCCTTATCTAATCTTCTTCGCGTCACACACTTGCGCATCGCATCTTAGTCTCTGATTAGTTATAGTGAGTAGATTTTGATGCTGTGCGCGGGTTAGACTTAGAGCTCTGAACTTTGACCGCTGAATCTAGCCTAGTATTTCATGGAGTGGTGGGCCACTTGGCATCATGGGTTGCTACTTGTAGTAGGGTACTCTAAACTGTATTATAATCTCATTTCCCACCATCTGCTGCTAGCGTACAACTCATACTTGCGGCTCGCATTTGCGGTTGTATCATGTGCTCGAAGGAGCCTGTTGATAGCTTTGATATCTCAGTAGCTTCGAGTACCAACCATTCGTTCCGTAAATATAACTGTTTTGTGAGGATACAACCTCAAAACATACTGGTTCCATGGTCCGCGTGGTTTCTTGATGTCACATGTACATAGTTCCCTGTCATTAGATAGTGTGACCACATATTGCTATCGTTCGGCCTAGGTCATCTTTCGATTCTCTTATGTAAACTAGAAATGGTCTCTGAAGCTGTCGACCTTTGTTGCGCTGAGAGTTGCTGGCTCTAACTAGGTAGTAGTCACGGCCCGTGACTCACGGGATGTATGTCCTTGCGTCTCACAGTCTCTGGGCCAGTTTACCTCCTCTTGTAGTTGGGAAGTTACCGCCTAGCGGATTGCACTAACCGTCTCCATCGGTAAGACTGATATGGATGTACGAGTACAAGTCAACGATACATGTGAGAGTCGAAGTTGAATGTGCATCTGATCGGAGAGAAAACTAGAGGGCAGTTGATGGTGGCTTGGGTCGATTTTCGTGTACAGCCCCATATTCGAGGTCCAAGACAGAATTAGCAGAGTTGGTGTGGAGTTTGGTGAGGATACTTACCAAGTTCACGTGGAACTTATCTACCACAAGTGAATTGGCGTACTGTACCCCAACAGTTCAGGCCTATCAGCTCAGTCTTTTGGTTAAGCCTGTGCCCGTTGAGTACCAAATACGAGCCTCTCTGATGAAAGTGTTGTTTATTCGGCACAGGCTTTCCGAAGATAGAGGGATTGGGATGATGATATCAATCTTACCGGTGTTGATTACCATCTGGACTTGGTAATCGCGGTTGAACAAGTTTACGAGACAGACCGGGAGCTCTTTTTTGCATTACAACAGTAGATGTCATCTACTAGATGACGTGATCTTGAAGCGTTGAGCATGTTGCTGAGCTTGTACGGCGGCAATTTAGTCAGAGAATGAGTCAAATCGATGCATACAAATTATACACACCGTAGACTACACTCCCGAAAGCCAAGAACTAAGCCCCGGGTTAGTGTCAATGTTAGACATAATAAACCAAGGGGTGTCGAATTCGGATGTGTATTGTCAATCGTGGATCCGATATTTCCCACTCATGCCGAACACGAGTACCTGATGCCATTCTCGGATGTGCCACTGACATTGTTGTCTACGCGGTTGTCAAGTTTGCACGGGAGAAGGTGTGGTCGCCGCATCAATCACAATGGCTGATTCTCTGAGTTTTAATGTGTCATCTCTCGATCGACTGACGTCAGCAATGTCAGAAGTCCTGCATTGCTGACTTCTGGCATCTCCAGCCAGGCCTGCTTCCGGTGGTAGTCTACCACATACTGAATCAGTATGTGGTAGACTACTACCGTCAGTATTACTGACGGCTCCAATAAAGGATCATATATTCCACGTTGGGATTCCCACCATTCCTGCCGCAACGTCTTCCTCTCTATTCGGTAAAAGCCGCTCCGGCCGCCACGCGTCCGGGAACCCTCTTGAATCTATAGCTGCGCCGCATCGTTTCCCATGGATTGTGCAATGGCTATAGCTTCTCTCTGTCCTTTTGGCGGTACACGAGAGGATCAGGAATCCTTCCAAAGAAGATTTCATCATGAATTACTAGTTACTAGTGAGTCATGACGGTTTGCTTTTAGACAGGGGAGGGAGA
>NW_003205887.1:0-1985 GCF_000006405.1 Perkinsus marinus ATCC 50983 | reverse complement strand
AAGTCCATCGAGACAGCGGAACTTACTGCGCATTACATATTCGTCGTAAGGGCCAACATAGACTTCTGACAGAACTCGGGATTGGCAAGCTTGTAAACGAATACTCTGTGATACTCGCAGTCGGAGGCATACACTCTGTCGTTGACGTCGTCATAGTCGTAGCAAACCCTATAGCCGTTTCTGATGGGTTCAATCGATGTCTTTTCAGATCTGTCGATGCAGCGGGGTCTGGCCACCCTTCTCGAGGATTCATCTACGACCCACAGGCAGTCATTCCGATTGAATATCAGTGATGGCAGTTGCTCCGCTCTCAGATGTGAACAACCACGTTCGACCAAACCTTGTTCTCGCATGTCGAGGAGTTGAGCTACATCGTATTGGAGCTCCGGCATCATACCATGACAATTTCGTGAGAATTCCTGATCCTTCGATGTCGCATAATCGAGCGACACTGATTGACCGAACGCTGTTCCCAGGCCTCAATCGCATTGTAGGAAGTGTTTCTGGTCTCAGTTCGCAGCAGACTTCGACATAGGCACTATCACTGGCCGCAGCCCGGCGACCGCGACAAGCTGAGATTGACCGTGGAATGCAATCAATTGTTACATGCACGCATGCGATGGCCCTCCTTAATATTATGGAACCGGAGGTTGGTCTACTAGATTTTACACAGCATACAGGAAAGTTACTCAGATATTTCCAGCCTTCAGCGAAGCGGTGCTGATTCGGCTCATTCACGCGGAGCGACCAACGGAAGCCAGGGAGGTTTTAACGCCTTGCGAAGCCTCCATGAATCATGGGCCATGATACTGTAGGAAACTGGCCATTGTCGTTGACAACGACTCGTTGTAGAAGTGCGACTATTTGTTTGCAGCTTCTCGTGGGCGAAGGCGCACACTCATGCAGATGATCTGATCCAACACGTCCTCCAAATCATCGCTGAAGCCGCTTGCAACTGTACTTTGGGATTGCAAGAAGTAAGTCTGGCGGCGTATGATGGATTTCCCGATAACATGTCCATAATTGGATTTGGTCAGGTTCGGTGCAGGGCATTTTCGTGTGGGTGGTGAAACATGATGGCCTGCATTGGCATCAACTTTTAGGGGCTCATTAAATGAGTAAAGCAAAGAGTTTTGAGTTATCTAATCCTAACAGCACCTTAACCCTTTGACATGTCGAGTTGTTCTTCAGGTGCAATTCACGTCAAGCTGTGATGTGCGCCAACGCGATGGATACCGTGTTACGCGACGGAGCGAAAAGGGTTTCGATGTCGTATGTAATATCGCCTGCAAGCGCTCTTTACTTGGAGATAATTCCTCAGGGGCGATCTTCTCTCGAAAGCGCTGGGGTTCGGGCCAACCCCGCCGCGATGGGCCGTTTGTATCCGGCGGCTAAGGCACGATTCATGTTCGCGGAGTGATGTAACGCGTGTTTCTCATTTGCCACTTCCGGCAACACCCGTCTGGTTTGGAGTTTGTGTGAGTTTTGGATTATTGCGGTACGAATAATAGAAGAAATGCATACCACCAAATAGCAATGCTATTCGCTATTACGTATAGCATCCATTTTAATCAAGCCGGCGACGGCGTTGGACTTCAAACTGACCCACATCCACAAACACGGGTCAAAATACGGGGTCCGAGTGGATCAGTTGGAAACACCTAAGTTTGGGACGCTTCCTTTATACAGGAAAAGACCCGAACCAAACCTGTGTATCCCAGAACTTGACGACACAACCTTCGTAGAGAACAATATTCTAATTACGCACCGTAATCACAAGGTCGAGGTGAAACACTCCTCATTGATGGAAGATTTGACATAATTTGTACGTTGTAACTCTCTACACCCTCGAGGTCAGTTGCTCCTCAGATAAAACATGAGGGGATCCCCATATGCGAGCTTTTTATTCCGTCTGCTTGATTCGCGTGGCTTAGAAGCCTGTGAGAAAACTGGCCTGGCACACGCGGTTTCGGGTGAGTGAATGG
>NW_003206909.1:0-1513 GCF_000006405.1 Perkinsus marinus ATCC 50983 | reverse complement strand
GTTCTGCCGCTGATAGTCCTTTGTAAATCCTATCACCACCTCGGAGACGATGTATCAGAATCTCTGAATCAGTGTAGAATCCTGCCACATTTGCTGCGTCTCTGCTGACTTCCGGGTCATCTTTCGGAAAAGCAGAGAGCAACTTCTCTAAAGTGATCACAGCCTGGTATGCTGCTTCTGTTTCTTTTCGCGGGATGGTATGATCTGACCCCGCTTTGAACAGACCACTTCTGCTGTATACAAGGTGGAGGTTGACGTCTCGGATCTCAGCGCACCAGCAAGTTGTGCTTGCATCCGAGAATACATAGACTGATCTTAAGTCGCAGTATCTAGGCGTGACATGAATCGGCATCTGCATTGCGAGTACCCATTGTCTGAGTTCGTTCATTGTCGTTTCTTGGACAAGGTTATCCCAGTCCTTTGTATTTTGCACTGACATTCTGATAAGACATTTGCTGAACCCTCCGACCTCAATGAATAATCCCAATGGATCGTGCCATCGCTGAACGATGGATATGACTTCTCTGCGAGAGAGACACTGACCTTCACTGAGAGCAATCTGCTCATTGCTCTGTAGTTCCGGGAAGACCTGGGCTATGGCATCCACCTCAGGATCCCAGAGGTACCCTAAGAATGATTTCCATGAGTGTTGATCGGCCTTCCGAAGCTGATCCAAGGCCGTAGCTCGTCGCTGACCCTCCCACAATCCAGTAATAACCTCTCTACTGATGTGGAAGTTACCGGATGTTTTCACCCCTTCCGAGGCGAACCCGTATTGAGCAAAGCCCCATCGGGCCCACATAAGCTTCTTGGCACCGGCCGATGGGCTGTGATTTTCACGTACTTGGCCATCATCTACGTAGAATTTACATCTCAGTGACTTCGGACGAGATGGTTCAGGAGTCTCATGATTGACGTCGATCTCAATGTCGACGATAGTAGAGCTCGAATCCGGCTCGCTCACCTCCTTAATGTCATCTGGTTCGGATTCTAGGGTAGTAGGGCCATCAGTACCCAGAAGAGAGGTTTCGTGTCCTACGCGGATGAGCTTATCAATTTCTTCCTTAATGAGATCTTCTCCCTCAAGTAATGTACATGGGGAGAAGTTGAACCCGAACGGAAGGGCTGTGAATCTCAGCCTCCGAGAATCTGCGACACAGCAAGCCCATTTCCTATCCTGTGGTACTATATTAATCCTCCAAAACGCTTTGGAGAGGTCGAAAAGACCGACCCAAACGTAGGCTCTCCAGGCAACGAAAGCTTGTAGCAGAGCTTGAGGGTTGTGCCATCCCGGCCTAGTGTACGTATTGCTCGTACGTGCGTCTAGACAGAGACGGCATTTGGTATGTCGTGTGGCGGAGTACACCGGGACTAGAGAAATGTAGTGACGATCCTGGAGTGCAGGATCAGACTCATCTGATGGATATCTTGGCAAATCTTTCGGGAGTTCTTCGGCGAATCCCTGCTGAACGAGTTGATCAACCTGAGTACGGAACATCTGCAATTTTTCGGG
>NW_003200988.1:0-1236 GCF_000006405.1 Perkinsus marinus ATCC 50983 | reverse complement strand
AGATCCAACCAGTCTCACGAGTTGATAGCTGTAGCCTTGGCTAAACCAGCGGTGAGCCAATCTGGCATACCCAGGCCACCTTCGGGCAAGTGGTATACGTAGGCAAGGGAGGGCTATGCACTTCGGTGCTGACACTTGCCGTTTCACTCGCCAATCCTGTCCCTTCGGTAGGGATTGCCGTTATCGTAAACATTTCGGCGACCCCCAATCTAAGCCTTATTGGCAGAACGGTCAAGGTGGGGAGAAGGACAGTAGCTTCGGGTCTGATAAACGCCCTAGGACTGGGCAGGTGAAGGATGAACCATCAAGGAAGAACCCTAAGGACCAATAGCTGCGGCATTGGTTTGGTGCCAATCCAACACTGTTGAAGCTGAGTTTCCGGCACTTTCCGAAGTTTGATTATCACGTAGTCAAAACTGGTGGCTGCTGCGTTGCGTCAGTGCCGTTCCTAGTGGTCATAACATCATAAATGGAGCGGAGGAAACGTCGTTCTCGGAACGACTGTCGTTCAGTTTGGTTCCCACTCAACAAAGAGACTCTTCTTTGGGAAATGTTTACGATAACGGCAATCCCTACCGAAGGGACAGGATTGGCGAGTGAAACGGCAAGTGTCAGCACCGAAGTGCATAGCGCTCCCTTGCCTACGTATACCCTTGCCCGAAGGTGGCCTGGGTATGCCAGATTGGCTCACCGCCGGTTCAGCCAAGGCTACAGCTATCAACTCGTGAGACTGATTGGATCTTAAATAGGTACCGAGGGCAGAGTCGACTTGGAGAGAAGGGTCAGTGTCCCGCAGGCGGGTGGCCCCTTGTGGCAAGGCCAGCCTGTAACCCTTATCACACTCGACTGCTGCCTCGAACGATCGTGACCTCGCTAACCAGAGCAACCGGCTCAGATAAGCAACCGTGTCTTCCTCAGCTTCGAGAAGATCTCGACCACGACGACACCACCACCACCATAGTTTTTGTTGGCATCGACGACTTCGCTGGCAGTACCGGGACTTTTGGTGGATGAGCTGGCAGACTTCGCATCGGCTACCTCCGTCATAGTGGTTGTTTCGGGCTCTCCGTCGAGTCCCCCATATGCACACCTTCTCAATAGTTCGTCGGTCAGCTCCTTGTCCTCCAGGGCCGCCTCGAGCACACCCACAGTACTAATACCCATGTCGACACGAACAGTCGACGCTTTCTCAGCCAAGTCGGGGAAAAACTCGCGGAAGAGGTCGGGCGTGCTGGG
>NW_003215500.1:1857-3815 GCF_000006405.1 Perkinsus marinus ATCC 50983 | reverse complement strand
GTCTGGCATGTACACTACGCGGCGAATTCCTACGACTCTATTGCCGCTGAGCTGTGGAAGATCTACGACCAGGCAGGCCCCTGCTCTACAGCATTTCCAGGTCAATTTAATATTTTACCCGAGTTTTCAATAATTTAACCACTTCTTTACCGACTTCTTTTCCATCATTTACCGACTGATTTTAACTAGAAACTAGTGGAACCCCGTCGCTACACTCCGGGAGTCGCTACGCTCCAAGGACAGAATGGATGGAGTAATAATGTATATGGAGCGCAGATTTTGAACGATGAGAGTAGTTAGATGTACGATGTTCCGAGAACTGAACGCAAAAGAGACAGGCATGATGCTCCAACGTTTCGCCACAACGTGAACAACTTTGGCATGCTGTTATGCAGTTGTGAGTCAGTCGAGATTATGACCTCGTTTTCTTTTCTTGAGCCGCATGGATGTACGATGAGGAGGAGGTTCTGATCGAAGTTGGACCTGAAAGGAAATGGGTCGAGTTAACGTTATGAGTTCGGAGCAAAGATGCTAGGAATTAATACCTGCGGTAAGAGAGGAGTCAAATCGACCATCAAATCTTCCATAGTAGGATTCGGTATTCTCGATGGTGCCGAATTACTAATTCGGTAATTCGGAATTAGTAGCAGACTCAAATTGTTTGTAGAAAGCATCATATTTCTCCATTGTAACCTGAAAAAACGTGAAGGCAAATCGGACGTTCATATGTTAACTATAGCAACGGATTGGTAAGACGTACCTTGGTGAGCATTTCATCATCAGCGATATCATATGATGCCGAGATAATATCACTGCAAACTTCACATATGAAAGTGGAAGAAGTATTAGTAGTAGCAGGATTGGAAGCCTCGCAAACGGCACATGCCGTAGTGGGCGAGCTTGCGTCTATAGAAGACGTATTGGACATTGTTCGAGGGAGGGATTGATGTAATAACTTACACGCCAAGTTATTACTGAGAACGCTGAATATGAACAAGACAGAATAATAGAATAGGACGTTCGATAGTATCGAATTGATAGTTAGCCATCTGATGAGTGATACCGGCGGAATAGTTTGTGATTTAGAAGCTATAGTGTACAGGAAGAAGAAACTGATATCAATGTAAGAGTGATGTATTGTTTAACTCAACAGTATTTGCAGATAACACGTGAACACATTACACTCTTATGTCATGTTGCAAATGTTGCACTTGGTCATGAAGTTCAATAGAACACTCGAGCCGACACATCCATGCTTGATTCTGCCGCAGAATTTCTGCGTCTTATAGCTGAGGAAGACAGTAACCCACCCCGCCCAGAGCACACCGTGTAGTAACGATGAGAGAAATCAGGGACACTACAGAGGGGAAACTCTGAGGCTGGTCTACTCCGAGCAGGCTTCACGACAGAACTAAATGACTGAATAAGTGTACGTAACATCTTCTAAGTTACAGACGGCATATACAAACCAATGGCGATTAAGAATTAGAAGCTAACATTGTTAGTGATGAATGATATAAAATGACAATCGATCTATCGAAGAAGAGGTAGTAAATCATATGAGAAAAAAAGAATGATTATGGAAGAAAACACAAAGAGAATGTAAAAGTTTGTTGTGATGCAAGAAAGCATGATAATTCATCAATATTCCATACGAAAACGCTCATCGAAAATCATGCTACGATTTCATGATAGACTACATCTGTTGTGAAAGTTGACGCAGCAAGCTGAGAAACCGAAGAGACAGGACTGTGGGTAGTAATTTGTTGTGAATCTATATAAGGGGATTGGTCTACAGCGAACTTGATATGGCTGGGGTCACCCACACGGCAGGCCGCCACATATAAATGCCCATGATTGAACGCAGGTTGGGGGAGATAAACTCCCAATTTTTTGAGTGATTGACCCTGGGCCTTATTAATCGTTACACACAGTGAGGCCCTCACTGGAAACTGCCG
>NW_003215500.1:0-1757 GCF_000006405.1 Perkinsus marinus ATCC 50983 | reverse complement strand
TCATCTTGGACCGAGGCTTCTGATCGGATACTCCACTTCTTCCGATGGGAGTACTCGTGGGTACTCGTCCAGAGCGTAGAATCAGTCGAGCACCCGGTAGATGCTCTTCGGGAGGTGGCAAAGTCCAGTATCCTCATCGCAGATGTTATTGAGAGGATGTGTTGAGTTGGCTAGTACGAAGTGATATGCAGCACCTGAAGCATATGAGCAGGTAATACTCCGATGAACGCTAGGAGTCTGCCTGAGGGAGTGACAGAAGTTTCCGTTCGTAATCCTAGGCTGATTACGAGTGCGAACTCTAGGCGTCCGCTCTCCCATGTGGAGGTGGGGTACTAAAGGGCCTCCTGCTGAGGCTACTGACTCGAGCCATTAGTCGACCCCGAAGCTGGTGAGCAACGGATACTAGTCTTCTACCTCTGCTATCCTTCGGCGGGCAGTGTTGCACTTGATATGCATCCACGTCCCACGAGGAAAAGTCCTCTCGTATCGGCCTTGGGGAGCACTGATGGAGGCTTCCGATCGCCCACCTGAACAAATAGGACTCATAGTGACTACATGTAGTCACGAGAACTTCTCGTCGAGAAGAGACTGGATTGAGATGAAGGACTCATACCGCATCCCTCCTTACTCGCCAGAGAAGAGCTGTTTGTTATCGGCAACCGAGGGGGAATCGCGACTGGGAGCTACAACACGAGAACCTATATCCACTGTACCACCTGGGAGAGTACTTGATGATGGAGCCGTTTCTAGATGCATAGCCATACTCCACGATATCGTGGTCCCCAGGGCAACGATGATGACCGGTAGAAGCCACGAGAGGATTCGGTGTCTAACTCGACGTTCTCCTGCCATGTTAAAAAAACTTCAAGTGTAATAATCGCTCCGCTCGTTCGAGGAAGATCCCCTTTCTTGCCTCAATCATCTCGATCAATAGATACGAGACCATGGACTTGGCTCAGGGCAGACTAGCAGAAGCTCTGCACTACTGATAACTCAAAACCGTAGTTTGAAATAGGTATATAGAGACGACAGTATACACTCACTTGATTAGTTCTCATACACACAAAGTATAACATGAATATTCAAGTAGTTAAGGACATTGCCAACGTGAATACTTTTTGTGTTTTATTATCACCAACTCCGCACGCTGCACATCACTTGACGCCTTGTCTGTGTTGTCTGGGCGAAATGCTACTGGAATGACCTCAACAGATGCCCAAGTAGACGTGTCGAAGTTGAAGGAGTGGAAGTCATCATCAAGCCAGCTGTATTCTGAATAACCACAAAAACATACCTAAAAGGTCGAGTAACGAGCCATTAGTAGTGGAATACTATTTCCCTACATATGTTTCCTCATAACAACGGCACCCCTGTTCTCACGCCCTGCCGGGGTGTCTCCGCGAGAATGACCATTAGACCTGAGTGATACTGAGTACCCCTACTCATCTCAGCTTCTACCAAGTCTAGTGTTGAGATAAAGCTTGAATAGGACATTCGGACCTCCACTGGCACGATTATTTCCTCATATGTACAAGGCCCCGTTACGAACCACACTAGCCGTGCCTGAATCACCCCCAGGCAGTTACATTGACTTCTCACCAATACAACTGTACAGGAAGCCATCACCTTACTACTGCACTAGAGAAAGGAAGGTATAGTGCGAGTTAGTAGAAGGGGATGTCTCACAACAACCCGCCGCTGAAGGAGCTCCTCCTAGGTATCGGAGTCAGAGGGTCTAGCAACGATGCACCCAGCAC
>NW_003216174.1:0-2046 GCF_000006405.1 Perkinsus marinus ATCC 50983 | reverse complement strand
AAAATTTAATTTTTTTTCCTCAGGGAGTTCCTAATGTCCAGAAACCGTATACAATTTGGGTTCGCAATTTCCAGCTTGCCAGTTTTGCATCAACGAGTGCGATATGTAGGGAGAAGATCTGCATCGCTCCGCTGTAAAATGTGTCATCTTTTTCCTGTTCCGATCAGTTACGATGTTAATTAAAGATTATGATGCCTTAAAACGGAATGGGTTCTTCTTTGGCTATTCAACGCTCACGTGGAGTAAGTCGGAAAAGGGAACATTAGTTCATCGATTTCTCATTAATGGAGTTTTACCGTCATATGGAAAACACATTTTACATAAAATGAAAACCGCATGTGAGCAGTGAATAGCGCGTAGCATATGCTATGTGTTTTACGTGATACGGAGTAGTTTGTCCGGTTTACCGTCTCAGGAGATGGTGTGAAGAATTATGAGAAACATATTTCACATTTCGTATCGCGAGAAACGCATGTGAGCAGTGAATAACGTGTAGCATTCGTGATGTGTTTTACGTGATAAGGAGTAATTTGTCCGGTGAAATTCGGCAAGTATTTTCCATTCACTTCATATCACCGCGAATATCGCGTTTTTCACATGGAGTATTACGCCACTTAACGTAAAACGAGTGAAACTCCATTATTTTTATGATTAGCTTCAACCAGTGTTGGAATTATCGTATGCTTTTTCCGTGCATACATCTTCATGTGCATACGGATAGTTCATAAGCCTCCCTTTTGATGAGCATACGGCGCGAATTATTCCGATAGTGTGTATTTTTTACTCAGCGACGATTTTTCTGGAAGCTGGTGGTGGTCTTATCGTCGCCGTTGTGATAAAGTACGCGGATACTATTCTCAAGAACTTCGCCACTGCGGCTGCTATCATTTCAAGTGAGATTTTTCTTTTTTCTGTCCTTTTTTGAACTGTGTAAGGGGCCTAATTTTTTATTTACTGTCTTTTATCTATGAGTTGGTTTGAATATTCGTCATCAGAGTTTTACCCGTGATATGAAAAACACTAATGAAAAATATATTTCACGCGAATATCGCTTTTCTTCCACAGAGTGTTCACGTTAAACGGGTGAAACTGTATTGGGGTTTCGAGCGTCATATGGGAAAATACTTGTGAAAAAAATATATTTCACAATTAATCTCAGGAAAAGAAACGCATGTGAGCAGTGAATAGCGCGTTGCATATGCTATGTGTTTTACGTGTTACGGAGTAGTTTGTCCGGTTTACCGTCTCAGGAGATGGTGTGCAGAATTGTGAGAAACATATTTCACATTTCGTATCGCGAGAAACGCCTGTGAGCAGTGAATAACGTGTAGCATATGCTATGTGTTTTACGTGATATGGAGTAGTTTGTCCGGTGAAATTCGCGAAATGTTTTCTATTCACTTCATATCGCGTTTTTCACATGGAGTATTACACCACTTCACGTAAAGCGGGTGGAACTCCATTATTACTTCTACTATGTGATATGATAATTTCACAGGTACCACCATCAGCGCCCTTTTTCTCGGCTTTGAAGTGCGACCAAGTTTTGTCATTGGTGCGGTATTGGTAATTACTGCAATATATATGTATTCAGCGAAACCCACCGAGGTGAGATAATACTTCCATATGGTGGAGTTTCAAGTGTGTTGAGAGAAGTATGGTAGGAAAAGAAGATTTTTTTCTCAAGTTCTAATTTTTATATGTTAGCAAAGATGTTGTTAGAAGTTGCAAGGTGTTCGCCATTGAAAATATGATACCACATTTTCTACGCCTGATTTCAGCATTGGAGTATATGTTCGCTTTCCTCAGCTGAGCTCAGGAATTTCTCCATCTACCTATGAATTCGGGAAAAATTAATTTTTTATTTTTATTATTTTATTCATGTATGTTTATCTTATCGGCGTATATGCCATATTGCTTGTGCAAATTGTGGATCTATAATACTGTTGTTTCACCACCCGTTTTACGTGAAGTGGCGTTAAACTCGGTGAAAAACGCGATATTCGCGGTGATATGCATTAGTCGTGAAATATGTTTTCACTAGTG
>NW_003213939.1:0-1003 GCF_000006405.1 Perkinsus marinus ATCC 50983 | reverse complement strand
TGCACCAGACTGCCCTCCAATGATACTCGTAAAGAGATTAAATCTACTCATCCAATACAGACAGATGCCTGTATGTTTTTCTGTCACTACTCCTGTATCAGGATTGGTAATTGCGCGCTGCTGCTTCTTAGATGTGGTAGCCGTTCTCAGGCTCCCTCTCGGAATCGAACCCTAATTCCCCGTTACCCGTCAACGCCACGGTAGGCCAATACCCTACCGTCCATAGCTGATAGGTCAGAAACTTGAATGGTCCATCGCCGGACAAGCCGTGCGATTCGCCGGGTTATTATGAATCACCAACAAGGACTAGGCGGAGCCTAGGTTGGTTCTGTATCTAATAAACGCAGCCCTTCCGAAGTCGGGCCTTGACGCATGTATTAGCTCTAGAATTACTACGGTTATCCAAATAGTAATCGATCACCAAATAAACTATAACTGTTTTAATGAGCCATTCGCAGTTTCGCCGTTTAAAGCTTATACTTAGACATGCATGGCTTAATCTTTGAGACAAGCATATGACTACTGGCAGGATCAACCAGGTGATTGCATCAATGCAATGCTTGCGAGCTTCCGATTAAATCCAAGGATATAATCAAAAGTCGTAGCGTGCTCTGATGGTCACTAAATATCGCACGAAGCGATACCCTTGCGATCTCATATCCATCAAAGATGAATAGTCGAAAGCGAGGTCCGGTCTTCCGGTTCACGCCAAGAGTCGCAACAAAAAACACAAAGGGTTTGCATAACTAGTCGTATAAATACAACTGCTATACTAACCTTGGTCTATTGCTGCATCATGCAAATCTTGTATTAGATTTGCGGGTAGGATAAATCCACCCGACTTTCCCACAATGAGCGGGTACTAATACAAAACCCCATGAAAATCAATGATATTTTTCAATATCATGAATCCTTCGAATAAACCGGAATACTCGACGCTGACCGATTTGGCAGCTATCGAATACCCAAAATATATCGAAATGTCAGTCATCCTGATCGCCGC
>NW_003202224.1:0-484 GCF_000006405.1 Perkinsus marinus ATCC 50983 | reverse complement strand
CAAGTGAAACAAAACCTAGTCATTGACTAGTATATTGTTATAGTAAGATGTGTTGGTTGGTTCCTACGTAGCTA
The DNA here is from genome assembly GCF_000006405.1 of Perkinsus marinus ATCC 50983. NCBI lineage: Eukaryota > Perkinsozoa > Perkinsida > Perkinsidae > Perkinsus > Perkinsus marinus. The sequence goes on along the minus strand of NW_003202224.1, from coordinate 410 downwards.
CTAAACTTAAGTACGGCAACCTACTACTACTATTATCTACGGCGGCGAAACTGTGAACCCGGTGCAATCGGGGCCAGTCTGTGAATCATATGTTGAGCAAAAGTGTAGGATATATGATTGTGCCGCACAACTTGTGCGTGTCAGACACACATAGGCGACACCAACCTGTGCGGTTGGTTTTGTGGGAAAAGCGCTGATTGTGGAGGATTGCGAGAGTTAGAGGGGTGCTGGATAAGTTTGTTCGGGTCTGCTGCATCGGTTGGAGGAGCGTCCGATGAGTGAGGGAGCGGGAAATCACCATTTCTCTACTGTAGAGACTCTACATTCCCAAGAAAATTTTTCTGGATATCAAGTGATCCCACACTGGGGTTGCCAGTGAAGAAAATTGATACCCTGAAATTAGCGTAATC
>NW_003204461.1:0-1043 GCF_000006405.1 Perkinsus marinus ATCC 50983 | reverse complement strand
ACGATTCAAGCTCCGTACCGTGAAATTACGCGCCGTAAACGGGTCTTAGGGAGATGCAGAGGACAAAACGAAGATGATAAACTCAAGTTGCCTAAATCTATTTCATGTGAATGCGCATGCGTAGACGAGGCCAGCCTGGCAGTTCCGGGCCAGCCTGGGAGTAAGACGGACGGAATTTGCTAAGGCGAGTGGTAAATTCGAAACCAAATGTAACTCTCTCAGCGGTTCGGTTGGATCCGAGCCACAAGAAATGAGTTTAACAATTATTTGAGCTATCATGAAATGCAGTGCAACGAATGTTCCCGCCTCAATTCCAAAAAAGCAGTTCAGCACCAACCGTAAAGTCGTAAGGTCTTTCCGTAGCCGTAAACCGCTTACGTTACGCACACCGTAACGTAAACCGTAAAAAACGTTACGCTGCCCATCCATAGTACACAGACAGTGATACGAGCATGTTCCGCGCACACGATCTCAAGCAATGGATACTCAATTTAATTGAAAGACGACGTCTACGTGTTGGTTCCATGTTGAACGTCGACAATACGTGGAGAAGTAACGTATTAATCGCCACATGATTTTGAGCATCCCCACTCCTCGTAATAATCCCACAACTATTCGATGGATGACGTACGGTAGAAAAACTCAACCTTGCGTGCTGAAGCCAGAAATGGTCGATTCCTCGACAGGTTGCAATCACTCAGTAGAGTTATCGCGACGATGGTGAATGCATGTGAAAATCATTCATAGCATAATGGCGTATTCAAGAGCCGCTGCCGCCGGCGTATCGTGAGCTCTGTGAGGAGGATCCCACTCCCATCGCCACTGAGGCCACTGGTATTTCGATGGTCGAACCTCTCGCCATTCACCATGATAAGTAACTAGGAAGAAGTTTCATCACTCCGTGAGGGTAGTTGATACTCTTCTCGGGTTGTTTGATTTTCCCCTTGAAAGTCCAAGGGTACTTGGGCTCCATAACGAACCAGCCGAAATCGTATCTAACTTCCACACTGTCGAAAGGAGGTCCTTAGATTCATTGGTCGAAC
>NW_003216352.1:0-1507 GCF_000006405.1 Perkinsus marinus ATCC 50983 | reverse complement strand
CCGTATCAGAGGAGTGCATGATGACAGGATCTGTAGGATTGCCGTCAGCATCCATTTCACATTCCCTGTATACCAGTCTGGCATCTGGACCCTCCTCAGACGCAGCTCGTTGCTGAGCCCCAAAGTAAGCGAGAGAGAACGATTCGACGATCCTCTCGATCTCCTGAGCCTCGCCAGGCAGTCGAAAGGTAGCCAACATTAGCCTGAGGGCCTCTACCACCGGCATACCAGCAAACTTGAAGGAGTGCATGAACTCCTTCCTGATCTCGCCATTGAAGTCCTGCCGTTTGGCTAGGAACTCCCCCAGTATCTTCATATCGAGGCCAGGAGTATGGCGACAGAAGTGTGCGAAGGCCTTAGCCGTGACGGGATCAGAGAGCAACCCTAATGACTGCAATGTAGGAACACACTTGGAAGGGCTCGAATTGAAGGCCTGAGCAGCTAGGGCCAAGCGACGCTTCTGCTCCTTCCTCAGCTCTAGTTTAGCCCCTTGCTGTACTGTATCATCCACATCCAGAGGCTGCGTATCCGTACGAGTTAGGAGTGGTAGATTGCCCTGTGTGGATAGCTCCTTAGACGCCTGCTCAGTACGGACTGCAATACCCCTGACTATAGCTAATAGACCATTCAATGCCATAGTAGAAAGGTTCTTCTTCCTCTCATTCTGCACCGCTGGTGATGATGCCTCTCCTACACCCTTATCCTCATCAGTAGCCGACTGAGTATCGGTAGCAACACTCATAAGGAGTTTGACCAACCTTTCGAAGAGGTTGGTGCAGTGGACATCACAATCATAGTTCTCATATAGCTCTACCATAAGCTCAGGTTCTCTGCAGAACTCCAGTAGGGACTCCAGAGCTAGCTCCCTCTGTTCCATTGATCTACTCCCTGCTGCGGGCACCATCTTGAGGTGAATACTCGTAAAGAAGATCTCCAACTGGACCTTTAGATGTCTCTTGAAATGCTGGAAGAGATTGAATACCGCCCTCAGTGTAGCCGACAGCACCCTGAGGCTCTCATTAGCAGTAGAGTTCATAAGGAGGGCCTTGCAGATATCATTCTGTATAACAGATATCAACGCCTCATGATTACACATATCAGCGCCACCAGTCTCAAGTGCCACATTTAGGAGGCTGAGGCCCAAGGACCTCGTCTCCTCCATAGCCTTCGATGTTTCAGAAGAGTCGGATGCCTTGAAGGGACCTCCAAGCGATAGCCTACCACCCTCGTCAAAGAGATCCCTCATCTCAGCCTCAGGATCACTACTCCCGTAAGGTTCTGGACTGGGAGCTCTCAAATGACGATACTGCTGTGGTGGAGTCCCTCTCTGTGGCGTCCTTGAGCGCCCTGATGATGACGAATTGCTTTGTGGGATGTTGGCCGAGCTTCCCCTCTGACCCTCAGTCCCATTTATTGAGCCTGGGAAGCCAGCGGTCATAAGGAAGGCCATATACCGCAATAGACAGTACCTTGCTGATACTGAGTACCCGTTACCACTACTACTACC
>NW_003208717.1:0-1052 GCF_000006405.1 Perkinsus marinus ATCC 50983 | reverse complement strand
ATCATTCACACGATCATATCTGAGAAACCAGCGGTCTCGCTCTCTCTTGCTCTTTGTTAGAGAGTTGCGAGATGGGATCCCCGCTTTGTTTTGATCCCCCCACCTTAACTTGTTAAGGTGATTAATTCCTATGAACCATTGTACTAGTCATAGTATCCAAATCCAATTTTGGATTTTGGTATTTCAAAACGAAATTCCAAACTCTCAACGATGGATGCCTCGGCTCGAGAATCGATGAAGGACGCAGCGAAGTGCGATAAGCACTGCGATTTGCAGAATTCCGTGAACCAGTAGAAATCTCAACGCATACTGCACAAAGGGGATCTTTCCTCTTTGTACATACATATCAGTGTCGCTCTTCTTCCCGATACAAACATTTTGTTGTTAACGCAACTCAATGCTTTGTATCCCGCTTGAACTAACTCTTCGGAGGTGGTTCGTTATGTGCGCTTGTGAAGGCAGGCGTATTAATTTGCAAGGCTATAATCTCGTATTGTAGCCCCTCCGAAAGGAGGCTTGCGCCTGTGAGTATCTCTCGAGGTACTCGCAAACTCGACTGTGTTGTGGTGATATCACGTGTTCCTTGATCACGCGATTCTTCTCTTCAACGCATTACGTCAAATCTATTGATAAATGCAGAGAAGTGTTTGAATCACGCGTTCAGTCTGGTCGCGAGATTATTATATATCATAACACGCTTGTCGGTTTGCACCATGGCAATATGTCATCATTAGAAGGCCTGATGTGTGTGAGATTACCCGCTGAATTTAAGCATATAAGTAAGCGGAGGAAAAGAAACTAACTAGGATTCCCTTAGTAATGGCGAATGAACAGGGATCAGCTCAGTGCCAAATCGGAATCACTTGTGGTTCTGAAATGTGGCTTGAAGGCAGTACCAGTGGCATCGCGGACGAAAGTCTCTTGGAAAAGAGCGTCATAGAGGGTGAGAATCCCGTGAGTCGTTCGCCGTTTGTCACGTACGGTCTGCGTTCTAACGAGTCGCGTTCCTTGGGATTGGAGCGTAAACGGGTGGTAAATTCATCCAAAGCAAA
>NW_003216591.1:0-961 GCF_000006405.1 Perkinsus marinus ATCC 50983 | reverse complement strand
AACGTGCACATCGATTCGCGCATCCCCTCACCCTTGACATGTATAACTATGTCACTGTCTCTCTATGACTACTGGACTGTGATGTGGGCTAGCATAGAGTGCTTCACAATACAAGACAAAAGAGGAACAATGTCCAAGGGGTGGGAGGGGTTTGTAAAAAAATGTACGACTTTTGCAAAAAGCCAGCAGCACCCTAAGGACTTCCCGGGCGGTCCCCCACCCCAGTACTATCCGGGCCTTGCGCCGCTTAACTTCGGAGTTCGGATGGGATCCGGTGTATTCGACGCAGTATGGCCGCTGGCGATCATAAAGTCGACCAAAAAGCCAAGTTACCCCCAACCGCGCACACCCAAATTTGAACAAGTCGAGGATTTTCAACCCATAAGGTATGATCCTCCATCCAACTTCAAACCCTCACCAGGACACTATACCGCGATCCAACTCTACCGTGCCCCACACCAGAGCTCTCAGAAGCTCTTGAGTGTGGAGTAATCCGCCTTTTTAAGTCGAGTCCGTAGATGGAAATAGAATAGGAGGAGACAAATCGGCGCAACACGGGATGAATCTCAGTGGATCGTAAGACTAAGCCTACTCTCAACACTTACAATACCCGGATGCAATTAAGTCGTCTTCAAAGGATTTATCGAGCCCAATACTTGCAATTGCTATGATCACCATACACTCTGACCACAAGTCAATGCAGCCAGAGGTATAGCAGCTTGAATTTTGGTCAGGCCGAAGCCTGACCTAGCCTTTTTCTTGTAGCATTGAGCACGGTGTACAACACTGCTTATCCAGCATGGATTCCGGCTTAGAGGCGTTCAGCCGTAATCCAGCAGATGGTAGCTTCGCCGTACTGTCTTTTCAGACAACGGCATTAACCAAGTATCTGGACGAAGTGTTCCTCTCGTACTAACTTCGACTACTGTCGCAGTATCTACTTTGTCAGTAGGGTAAAACT
>NW_003200623.1:0-1544 GCF_000006405.1 Perkinsus marinus ATCC 50983 | reverse complement strand
AGCAAAATCATGCGCAGACCCCTGAGAATCACTGATATGGGAGATCGCATCCTTCACATTGTCAGGCAACTTATGCCTCGCAAGGGACACAAGCCTCCTGAGAGCATCATTCAAACATGCCGGAGAGTGAGGACTGCCCATCGGCGGACCTCGCAGACGATACACCTCACCTTTCCATACCAGACAGAACCAATAACGACTGGCCGGATCATTTTCCAACATGTAGAAAGCACACTCCAAATCCAGAATTGCCACATAGGGAAAAGCACGCCACGCGAAAATGGACGGAAGAATCCCACGTTTACTGCGACCCAAAGCCGATCGATCTGGTGAACCTTGACCACTTCCAACAACTCCTTTATAACATAAACCATTCAAGACAGGGCGAACCGGTGAGGACTGGGAGTTGGGGTTCAATACGGGGAAGTGATCGATGATACTTGCCACTCGAGGGTATTCCCCTGGCTTCAACCGAACGATAGCACCAACAGCTTCATAACGCTCAAATACCGAAGAATATGCCGATAGTAATCCCAACTTCTCTAGTCGCCGAACGAGAGCACGATCCTTCTCGAAACTACGATGCAACGAACAGGTCTTCGTCAGATCATCTCTTGACTGTGCTGAAACCCACGGTATCCCGTAACTGTAACGTTCGACATTTCGTCAACATTTTGATGCCATGAAGGAGTCAGACCACGGAACAGAGTACGATTCTCGAACCCATCCAATCCTTCTTGCGGCGACCCCGCTGGTTGCTCAACAGGCACACCTACTTCTGGATCGGTCTCACTCAGAATCCCCCTAGCTTGGATATCTCCGGGAGGTTCGTCCCCATACACAGGAGCCGCACCCTCATACATACTCTCTCGGATACTCCGAGAAGGGCAGGAAACATCACTTAACAGGTCATTCTCCAGTGGATACTCAATACTGTAAATAGAGTCAGGAGAGCACAACTCAAAGAACGCGTCCGAATTGAGTAACTGGCTAGACTCCGAGACCCCAGATTGTAAAACATTCGACTCAATTGCATGGATCGGTTGCTCGCACGAAATATTCGAAACGACATCTTTCACAACTTGAGCTGGCAATGCTGCCCGTAACAGAATCTCATCATCACTCAGATACACCATCAGAGAGAGCGAACGTAGCGCCTGCATACCCAGAATAAGATCACACGATAAATCATCAGCTACCAACAACCATAAACCAACAGCTTTATGTGGAGTACATACCGTAACATAAATAGCTTCACTGCAAACCATAGCAGATCCATTGGCCACAGTCACGTTAGTTCTAACACTCCTCGACTCGATAATACAGCTTGACGGTACACGTTTCCTCGCTGATGAACGAATAAACGACCGAGCGGCACCAGTGTCCAGCAAGGCCCGGAGACGATACGACTTATTTGAAACAGTTGACGATTTGAGCTCAACCTCAACGGACAAGGGGCGTGCCGACGAATCTTCCGGAAGACCACGAATCGGATCCATGCTGTTAACAGTCATCAACCACCTGGGGCCATCACCATCTTCTAC
>NW_003205235.1:0-1164 GCF_000006405.1 Perkinsus marinus ATCC 50983 | reverse complement strand
TATTGCGTTCGAGTCCTTCAGTGGAATAACTCATTCTTCTGTGTGAGTCTAGGACTAGCATTGGTTCTCCGCCCTACAGTATAGCCCATGAGTTATGGAACAACTGCGCGCCAACGCGTTGACGGAGTTACTCCGTGAGACATAGGGTACCGCTTGTATGTTGGAATTGAGGCTGCAATGTCTGTCAAGAAAGTATTCACCCTTTATTCGCTGTCTGCAGGCTTAGATAGAATCTCTGCTAAGCTGAAGCTCATCGAGAAAGCGCCCAACGGGGAAGATCACTGCACTCGTGCCAGAGCCCGTAGAGAAAGCAGGGCGGTGATACTTTCCTCGACGAAAGTGACTATGTATATCGAATGATTTATGGGGCTGCCTATCGTCTGATGGTTTCAAGTCATCATGCACAACATCATCAGACCTAATTTGAATCTTGCTCGCTCGACCTGAAGATACGCCCATGGCGCGTATCTTGGGGTATCTTCTGGTTGGCTGAGCAAGATTCAAAACGGGTCCAGTAGGGGCACATATGCCGGGATGTCCAAAGCCCTCATTCCAATAAGTGCCTAGTTTAATGAAACTGATGATTTGGTGTAGTCTTCTTCTTCTCAACCCACGGCTCATGCTCCTCAGCTATATTTTACGTTTCATAGTCCTTCGAGTACGCCGGAGAGCATTTCTATGGATCTTCCTACATTGATAGATAGACCACACGCAGCGACCACCATGCCTAGGAATGAATCCGAGTGTTGTGTTTAAGTTCTTTAGCTAAAGAACTGACTCTTCTGTGAGAGTTGAAGACGAGCGTTGGTTCTCCTCCTTATATTCCATGGGCAACTGCGCGCCTATACGTTGACACGGTTGGCTCAGTAGGAGTTGGAGTTTAGCTTGTGTGTTGGCCTTGTGCGGTGCGATGCATGTCCCATGAGAGCCGAAGTTTCTCGAGCATATTATTCGGGGATGCTTCTTCCTCTCTTGTCTAGAGCTCACGTCCCGCAATTGCAGTCTACGCAACTACTCAGTTCCCGTTCTACTTCTCTATGTCAAGGATGTGTGCTTGTCAGCCGCAAATGATTATCTCTCGCCCCCCCCCTCCGAATTTCCCCAAGATACTAGTTGAGCAACTTAGACAAAACAGCTGAGCATCGTAAGGCATTGAACTGCGGA
>NW_003199579.1:0-1659 GCF_000006405.1 Perkinsus marinus ATCC 50983 | reverse complement strand
ATTTTCGAGAGTATGAATGACCCCAATACAGTGAAGTACCTATCCGATATAGACAATATGACGAAGTGCGTGCTGAAGGCTGATGACGAGGCAACTCTCCGTGGTCTATCCGAGGTAGTAGTAGGCCTGACTCACTGGTGCAAGTCTCTGTTGCCATTCAACCTTCGTCTGTAGGAGCTCACGACGGCTAAGATTGCCCATAAGCTGTGGATAGAGCAACCAGAGGATATCCCAACCGCTCTCGCCACTGCTCCTGCGTACAAGTCTTGTGTCGGAGGCTTCTTTAGAAATCTCAAGTTGCTTCGGTGATGAGTGGACTTGGTGTTCGAGGGGTTGTTAAAACACAGTTGGGATGAGCTGTTCGGTGATGCTCTGTGACGGAATACTACATACTTGGGAGAAACGACTCTGCGGGGAATCTAACCTGGGCGTATGAAATTTTCAGCTACGTCAACCTGATCCTGGACTATCAAAAACGAAAAAACGGGACCTCCATTACGAGAGTCATCACATGTCAGCGTGTCGAAAAACCGTAGGGCTGCAGTTCTCTTAAGAGAATCCGGATAGTCGTCTGGGTGACCCTGCACCGTGAGCGTCTGAGACGATCATAACTTTCTCCACGCACCACGAAAAGGACTCAGTTTTGGCGTGTCTATTAATCATGATGTTGGCCGTATTGGCGCGAAACTCCCACCCAAAACGGACTTCTTTGTATTCACGCTCACGAGGTTTTGAAGCACCCTCAACATATTAGGGTACAGCGCGTCAAGAGTATTGAGCGTCTTGACTCAAAACTCGCGCAGTACAATTACAATCGAAGTGTTGTCGGCTGCATCCCGAGTAGCGACCATAGCGGATACGCAGCACTCTACACGAATAGCTATTGATAAGGATGAAGGTGCAATGGTAACATCCCTGATAGCGGCATGATCCAGCACCCAAGCTATTTTCCTGCGTCTCTCCTCACGGGTTATGTGCAACTCGAGTACCCCTAATACTGGTTATGAGGGCCCATGAGGTGCACTGAGAATTGAGAAGACTTAGGAGCGTGAAATGGAGGGTAACGAAGAAGCCTTGGGCAGGCTTTAAAAGCACTTGCTCCTTAACCTAAAGTGTACCTTTTTTCTCTTGAAACGAGAAGTATCACGTAATCTGAGACACTTAGTCATGCCAAACAGCAAATCATCATAATCTTTCTTATTCAGCGAACTAGATCTGATTGTGACTGGTCAGACACATTTGTCGGACACAACAATACTCACTTGGATGGGTCTGCGGCAGACTGACGGCAGGGTATCTCCGGCTCACCGAGCCCAGTCGAGGTCCAAGGCCAGTGATCCTCAAGTTGGACTGCTGCTCTACCTCCAAGCTCAACCCTTCCAGTCTTCCTAGTAGGAAGAATCAAATGAGGACCTACAGAGTAGGAAGTTCCTATTCTTCAGATCCTCGTCTCTCGGATCGACTGAGTCGAGCCAAGAGAAGGGAGTCGAGTCGACTCTCTTCTGGACCCCGTCGTTGGCGCGATAATGCTGCTGTGTAAATGCGCTCAGTTGAGGGATTACACCCTTGAACAGGCCTAAAGTTTTCGGAGACAAGCGAAGTTGTATGAAATAATCTGAAACGGGCGTATCTTTTCGCTGGAGAGCACGAGTGCTCAGG
>NW_003214763.1:0-813 GCF_000006405.1 Perkinsus marinus ATCC 50983 | reverse complement strand
TGTTCGTTTTAGGTATTGCGAAAATGAAGTTAACGGTGGTATTAAATTAATGTTCAAGACGATACGCAAACTGAAAGAGGATCCAAAACTGGATTCAGTGTGTGCTATAGCAGAGCAAATCAAGGAAGAGTTGGAGGAGTTCAAGCCGTACGTGCCTGTGGTTGTGGGGTTGCGAAATGGAGGGATGCGCGATCGTCATTGGAAAATGATTTCTGATAAAATTGGGCGCACTGTGGGGCCGACGATGAGACCCTTCACGTTGGAGGCGTTGTTGAGTAAGGGAATCGACAGATTTCCGGAGGAGGTGGCTGAGGTTGGTGACAGAGCCGGGAAGGAGTGGGCGTTGGAGAGGCAACTGGAGGTGATGAAGGGGGAGTGGGAAAATGTGTATTTCGATGTTGAAGATGAGTATAGGAGTACGGGAACGTATATTCTGAAGGGAAGTGAGGAGGCCTTGAATATGTTGGATGAACATATTGTTACGGTGCAGGCGATGCAGTTCTCGTTGTATAAAAAAGTCTTCGAGGAGGAGATTGATGCCTGGGCTGAAAAACTGATGAGAGTTTCGGAGACTTTGGACGAGTGGCTGAAGTTGCAAAGGGCGTGGATGTATTTGCAGCCGATTTTTGATTCTGAGGACATTGTGAAGCAGTTGCCGAGCGAGAGCAATAGGTTTAGGAGCGTTGATCAGAAATGGCGAAAAACTATGGCTGAAACTCATGAAAACTCGAAAGTGGTGGAAATTTGTGCAACGGAGGGACTTTTGGAGAAGTTCAAAACTGCGAATGAAGTTCTCGAGGGGGTGCAGAAAGG
>NW_003202071.1:0-935 GCF_000006405.1 Perkinsus marinus ATCC 50983 | reverse complement strand
CGAACATGGTTCGGGTTTGGGAGAAGTTCGGTTCGGTTCCCGAACCGCCGAACCAAACTATCCGAGCCGACTTTGGTCGACGTGGATGAAAAAAACGCACGCCATCGTGATCGATATAGTGACATGTTAGGATCCCATGGTGATGCCGGAGTACTAGTTGAACTCGAGGGCGTAGCGAGTGAATGATAGCAGATTAATAACCACGATAATTGTAGTGTGTGGAGTGGAGTACGCCGTGAAACGCATCTATCCGTTTCACTGGGGCGAATGAGAGATATACAGGATATAAAGAGTGCAAGAATCATCATAGTGAGGATGTAAGAACTGAGTGGTATTGAATAATAGTGAGACCACTACGAAAGGGAGCAAGATAGCAAGAGAGTTGTCTTGGTTCTCACATATCTCCCCCCTTAAATATACGTAATGAAGTAGAGAATATAATATTAGCTGGCATCATTGATAGTATAGACAGAGGTTTCGGTCAGCGTGAACAGTGTCATCACTAAGACGATAAGTAGCAGTACCGAGAACCTCCTTGATAGTGAGAGGGCCTGTCCAGTTAGGTTGAAGCACACCATTAGACTTGTTGTCGATCCACTTGAGCACCTTCTGCCCAACCTTAAAAGTGCGACGACGCGACAGGCGATCACCAAACTTCAGCATGACCTTGGCCTCAGCTTCTTCCATAGCGCCATGAACTTCCTTGATCATAGCTTCACGGCGAGAGAATCGACGCTTAGCTTCGAACTTAACCGTATCAGTAGTGATAGTGTTGGAAATATCCTCGAACCGTCGACCTAGGGAGCTGGCATCAGAAGAACCCATGAAGAGTTGCTGAGGAGTATATTCACAACTATCATCGAGGAGGCGATTGTTGCAACGCTTCTGAGCAAGAGCAAGGAAGGAAGGCCAGCGATCAGTATTGCCCTTGCACA
>NW_003199910.1:0-2425 GCF_000006405.1 Perkinsus marinus ATCC 50983 | reverse complement strand
TCACGACGGATCTCAGCATCATAGCTAGGCTCACGTCGAGGGCGTGTCGCGAGAGATGCTCCTCGAGCGGCGACCATCGTCCGAGGCAGAGTCGACGCTACTGCTACTAGCACGAACAGGGGCGCTACGGGACGCGTCCATGCGACCAGTACAACTAGCAGAGGCTCAGTTGTGGTAGTAGCAACTTGCTGGACTTCTGCAGTGTCCTTTTCATCGACACTGGCCCCTAGCTGCACGACAGAAGCAGCAGTATCAGCAACCTCCCTTGGGGCATCCGACTGAACCGGATCGTTGCTGTGGGTTGGGGACTTCACAAGGCTCTCATCTCCACTAGTGGGAACATCGCCTGGCGCAGGGCAAGCAGGGTCAACAGCAGTATCTCCAACCATCTTAACAAGCGGATCACCTCAAGGTTCAGCACGCAGTACAAAACGTTTTTACACGTGTTAAAACGGTCAGTTCTGTGACGTGCAACGATTATGTTCTACTCTATGGGTAGTGGGCAGTAGAGTGTGACTCCTCCTACTTGCAGTTGATGACTTTATGTTAAAATGTCTCTGTAGTAGTATCGGCATGCCTGACTCTCTACTACTACACCTTCATTGGCGGCGGAAAGGTGGACCTGCGAACCGTGCATTGGGCGCATTGACGAGGGTTCTTCTAATATGCTTGGCAGTGCTGGTGAAATCGATTCCAGCAGACGAGTTCACGGGCTATTGCCGTTGGGTCTCGCCTGATGACACTTTTGATGAATATGAAGGAGTCCACGAGGCCTATATCGCCTTTGACAACACCGATCAAACCCAAGGGTATCTGAGCCTTTATGTCGACATGTCACATGCCGGCGACCCCAACACGAGGCAGGTCTATCTATGTCAAGACGAGCTCGTCAATGTCAAACAGACGTTTCCTAATGGAACTGACTCGATGAGCATTCAACAAAGTGAAGTGTCAATTACATATCATAGTATGAGCCTATGTCTAAGCAAGGCTTTCAACTTCATGAAGGACACTGGTCTAATAATGCGAGACACCACCGATCTCACGTACCTGCTCTTACGCCTCAACGAGACATGGTAGGAGCACTGAGGTTTCCGACATTGCTCACATTCACCTTCTGTATTTCAGGTTCGTAACAGGGCCAGATCCTAAGACTAATCGGTTGCCTCTGTATACTGCTGGTAACCAGCTTGAACTATGCTCTAAGTCCCCACTGTTGTCTTCAAGACCGATTGCTGGGGTTTACTGTGCATCTACTTATTCCCTCAACGCAACCAACGCTGATGAGTCTCGGTTGGGTCCTCTTGGTGAAGGACTTTTCGTTACGGACTATGCTCCCGTAACACATTACCACCCCTCGATATATGTAGGGGCCTTCAACTTGGTGGTGGGAACCTTCTGGGGCTCAGTAAATTTGACGTCGTTTGATACTCCTGGCATGCTCGAAACTTTGCCCAGGAACAACCCTTTGACGTACACTCTAGATACTAACGGCAACATCTCTAGTGTGCTCTACTACGACCATATATCAGTGTTTATCAAGACAAGCCTATTAGATAGAGTGGGCGACGCTCAGAGTGTTGCGGTATCATATCAGAATCGGTACACTCTTGAGCTCAGTGGCGACCGCTTGTCATGTCCAGTGTTACTCGGACAGATAAGCGACATAATGCTTCCAGATGCGGTCGATGGTCCAAACTCTGCTGAGTTGCCTTCCATACCTGACAATGCATGGAAGAAGGCCCAAGGGCTTGTCATTGGTTGCATCGCTGTCTTCATCATCATACTATTTGCCATATGGTCTATTCGTGTGGATAAGCATAGAAAGGAGGCCCTCAAGAAAAGGACGGCTCTAATAATACCGAGTTAGGCTCCAATCTTGTGTGTTAATGACATCAGACTAGTCCCCCCCCTAGCCAGTGAGCTTAGGGGTGATGACCATCCTCTTGGTCCCTTCCTGTACGTTTAGTGTATCATTAGGAGAAGGTAGCTTTCATAACTGCCGTTCTCGTGGTCTAATATTCCATACCATTATCTACAAGAAAATCTCTCGATTGCCTTATCTTGATGAGTTCATCATCAGCGTTTGCCCGAAGTTTTTCCACGATCTTTCTCGGCTACACAGTCCTTTGTGTTGCCTCAATCACACACATCGCTGAGGGATGTGGAGTAGGGAGAGTTGGAGCTGTTCGAGGGTCGGTTTAGTTCCGTTTAATTCGCCTTAGCAGGGACTTCCCTGTCTCTGCAATCTTTACTTGTCTGAGTGATTTCCATCCCATCTGGTGTCAGTTTGAGGAGTTTGAGTTTAAAATAAGCTACTCAACTACACTAGAGATCATGAGGACGGAAACAGGAGAATATTACTTCACAATGGGATGATAGTCAGAGTTCAACTGTGTATTTTCCGTCCACACTGCTTCCCTAC
>NW_003209094.1:0-1166 GCF_000006405.1 Perkinsus marinus ATCC 50983 | reverse complement strand
CAGCTCGTAACAACATTTGATCGTTGGATAAATAAAGTAGGAGGTTCAAATCACGCATACATGATAGGCCAAGGATTAGTGGGAAAGCGAGCGAGGAATACACGATACACCAGGTGGAAACGGTCTTGTGGGGTGTACCAATCGTCAAAAGAACGCTCTCGTTACTAGAGAAACTCCTATTATCAGCAACCGTAACAGAGTAGTTAACACATTTCCGAGCTTTTACATAGCCAGGAGGCAGAGACTCTAAAAAAGACTTCTTAATGAAGCATCTTACTGCTCCTGTATCTAGGAGCGCTCTACAATCATATTTCTTCTCTGCCACATCAGAACATATAGAGATAGTGGACATCAGTGGAGCAGCCTTAGAGGACTGATCATCAACTTTTGTAGTAGTAGAGCCTTGGAAGGATGCAGAACATGCTGGAAGACAGGTCTCATCAACTATGGCGTCTACGGCCATCGAAACCCACGTTGCCTCATTAATGGAGGCCTTTGGAGGCGTCATGGATCTCACTGTTTGAGCATTCTGCATCTCCTCTGTCATATCTTCTGACGGGATAGCATTTGAGGACGTCGTTCGAGATTGGGTAGTAGCAACTTTTGCATCTGCTGGTGCCGTAGATGATGATGTCGTTGGGACCGCATTTCTGCAAGCACTTGCAATGTGATTTCGACCACCACACCTTCGACAGCTCACTCTTCTCTGAGAGGTTAGAATACGGCATGCATCACGTCTATGACCACTACGACCACAACAGAGACATCTCTTCTCATAAGCAGCAGGAGACGGACTCGGGCATTGTTCAGTAGAGTGACCACTTTGCCAACATCTCAGACACTTATTCTCACGGCGCAGTTTTTCAAAATCGACAAAGAAGCGTTGACTTTGTGCTTCAATAGTAGGAGTTGCATCAACTGCTTGCAATGGGGTTGACGATTGCTTAAACTCACCGGTTACTACTGGTGACGATTGAAGCTCCAATGAACGTGAACGACTTAACATCAGAAGACGAGCCCTCCGGAAAGGGACGTTATCAAGTCTATATGCTAATATCCAATCATTATAAGGGGGCCTTAAGGTAGCACAATACAAGTCATACAACTCATCATCAGTAACGACACTACCTTGGAGCTTCAACCTAGATACGATCGACTCAACTTCT
>NW_003215064.1:0-1077 GCF_000006405.1 Perkinsus marinus ATCC 50983 | reverse complement strand
ATTGATTTTCATGGGGGTTTGTATTAGTACCCGCTCATTGTGGGAAGTCGGGTGGATTTATCCTACCCGCAAATCTAAATACAAGATTTGCATGATGCAGCAATAGACCAAGGTTAGTATAGCAGTTGTATTTATACGACTAGTTATGCAAACCCTTTGTGTTTTTTGTTGCGACTCTTGGCGTGAACCGGAAGACCGGACCTCGCTTTCGACTATTCATCTTTGATGGATATGAGATCGCAAGGGTATCGCTTCGTGCGATATTTAGTGACCATCAGAGCACGCTACGACTTTTGATTATATCCTTGGATTTAATCGGAAGCTCGCAAGCATTGCATTGATGCAATCACCTGGTTGATCCTGCCAGTAGTCATATGCTTGTCTCAAAGATTAAGCCATGCATGTCTAAGTATAAGCTTTAAACGGCGAAACTGCGAATGGCTCATTAAAACAGTTATAGTTTATTTGGTGATCGATTACTATTTGGATAACCGTAGTAATTCTAGAGCTAATACATGCGTCAAGGCCCGACTTCGGAAGGGCTGCGTTTATTAGATACAGAACCAACCTAGGCTCCGCCTAGTCCTTGTTGGTGATTCATAATAACCCGGCGAATCGCACGGCTTGTCCGGCGATGGACCATTCAAGTTTCTGACCTATCAGCTATGGACGGTAGGGTATTGGCCTACCGTGGCGTTGACGGGTAACGGGGAATTAGGGTTCGATTCCGGAGAGGGAGCCTGAGAAACGGCTACCACATCTAAGGAAGGCAGCAGGCGCGCAAATTACCCAATCCTGATACAGGGAGGTAGTGACAAGAAATAACAATACAGGGCAATTCTGTCTTGTAATTGGAATGAGTAGATTTTAAATCTCTTTACGAGTATCAATTGGAGGGCAAGTCTGGTGCCAGCAGCCGCGGTAATTCCAGCTCCAATAGCGTATATTAAAGTTGTTGCGGTTAAAAAGCTCGTAGTTGGATTTCTGCCTTGGGCGACCGATCCACCTTTCCTACGGGATTGGTCGGTATCAGGTTTGACCTTGGCTTTTTCTTGGGATTCGTGCTCACGTACTTAA
>NW_003211589.1:0-1439 GCF_000006405.1 Perkinsus marinus ATCC 50983 | reverse complement strand
GCGCTTAGACCTTAAGAAGCGAGGAGAATCAAGAGTAGACAAGGGGTACATCTTCGACAAGATCGAGTTCATGTGAGACACCAACATAATCATCAGAATGGTCGACTCGAAGGATAGTCTCACAAATATCTACATCCAAGCGTAGATTCTCAGGCAACTTGTTGACAACCGCGCGAACCATAACCCTTCTCTCGGAGGCCTCATCCTTGTAAACGTCTTGATAAAGATGGTAAAGTGCAGAGCATTTCCGAAGGAAGTCATCCGCGTGCTCATCAAACCTCCGAACTTTAGAATGGAGAGCCATTCTGTTGTCATGACGAATTGAAGCCCAATCATACCTCGTTGTCCTTGCAACCTCGAGCGACAGCCAATGCTGCAAGGCATGGCTTCAGACTCGTCGCTAACTTTGTGAGGCAGGTAAGCTTAAACTTCGCGTGCGGGACGAACGAACCGGAGGCGCTGAACTGTCCAGCACCAGCCTCCACGGACAGGCTTTCTACAAGAGAAACATGAGAACTCGCATGAGGTCCGGGCTGCACTCCAGGTCCGGGCAATCGGTTCAGGTCAGCCAACGTTGTAGATGGGCGTTCATCCACTCTAGGGACCGAATCGATCACGTTACCGGCCAGACCCGAGGTCGAGCTCACTCATATTGGGGAGACGCAAGGACTCCCTCACGATCGTTTGGAGATGAAGAAGTCGTATTCTGGTCCTCGACACTCAAACGAGCTTGGATGCACGTGAAAATTCTGCCTGACGGGCCAGATCACTGCGCTCAGCGTCGATGATAGCCTGAGCCTCAGCAATGCTAGTCTCGATCTCAGAGATACGGGCCACTGGCCCGTATCTCTGAGATCAATGGCCCTGTCCCGGGGCCAGGGCGGCAGACTCGCGCTCTTGTAAGTCGTCCAGAACCTCGTTCGAACCGTCGTTGATCACATTATTAAGGTCTTCACGAACTCTGACCAGAGAGCGGCGGAGCCTCGCAAGCTCACGACGAAGCCCTTGTAGGTCAGGTTGGTGACCAGGAGATGCAACGGGAGGGAGAATTCACCCAGGTGTCGCCATAATAAGATTAACGAACTTGAGCTAAGATGGCTACGGAGTTATCCAATGAAGGATCTGGTTTTAACGGCTTAGCTACGAAAGTACGCACATCGCGCGGGGGCTCGCGTATCGATCAAAAATAAGCGGGCGCCCATGATCAGCGCACGATGTGATAAGTAGCCGAGGACAAGTCAAGAGTAGAAATTTCACTATGGGATATCATCCCACTCGATACCAACATCACCGGAGGCACGAGCAGCAACAACCGTACCCCTATAATAGCGCTTCTGCGGTTGTTTACGACCGGAAATGATTACATCACTGAGACGCATACCAACTAAGCTCGGAAGAGTAGTATCACAGTTGTCTCTAGTACTATCAGTGCTTCTTGA
>NW_003217037.1:0-1171 GCF_000006405.1 Perkinsus marinus ATCC 50983 | reverse complement strand
TGCAGAAAGATGCCCCTCGCGAGATCGAATTATCGAGAAAGAGCAGCTGCTAGCAGTGCTGAGTAGCACTCGCATCTACCGGCGCTGAACAAGTCTCCGAGTACCAGATGTGAGGAGATAGTGCGAAAGTACTCGCCTAACAACAATGCTATTCTATTGGTGGAGGAGTATGAGAGCCACGCGGCAAAAGAATTGCAGCAGAAGCGGTCGAAAGACGACGAGCGTGAGGAATCGAAGTAGTTTCTCCCATCACTGGAGACTAGCGACCATGTACGCACTCGCAGTAAGGTAGGCACCTCAGTGGTGCTCAGCTGTTGTAGCTGCTACAAGTAGCTGTCTCGGTGATTGGTAGAGATAATTTGACGTTCCTCAATATGCTTCTCATGCGACCCCTTACAGTAACTCTAGTGGTGCCCGGGAGTGAATATTGTGTGCGGGGGGCTGTAGAGTTCATAATCAGTAATTTAGTCCGTGTTGCGTTTCCCCTGTACAATCCTTCGACACCTCTGCTAAGTCCATAACAATAGCTCCGCGAAGACGCTCCGATGAGTGTCACTGCCCATGAGCGAATGTTTCTCGTGCAGAATGTCAAAGTTGCCCGTGATACTTACCTAATGCCTACTTGAGGGTTTAACTTGTGGGTATTGTTGAGGCGTCAATACGTACAATCGTAGTGAACCATGAGACACAACTGTTACGATGCAAAAAGAGAGAGGATACTCGAAGATAGGGACTCAATTTAACTGTGATCTTATCCGATTCAATCGCGACGTGCAAGAGCAGTCATGTGGTTGGTATTCAGCATTGATCATAACTCGCGCTGTCTTGAGCAGTGTCTGTGCAGTCACTCGAGCAGTCTCGGAGTGAATGATATATCTAACTAGAGTGCTATCACCGTGATAGCACTCTTATAGTATCACGCTTTGACCCGATACTAAGTGACTCACTTGAAGTGAGACACGAGGTGTGACACCTCTGATAGATACTTAGTAAGTGCACAGGGCATGAACATGCACCAAAATGGATATGAGGCGCAATACTGTAATCGAACGAGAAATGCTATCCCATAACTATGTTTGCTCGATTGTATATTACTTGTACGAGTAATGCAAAATGACAAGTTTGCTAATAACGCTAACAGAGACGGAGTTTGAGCGAATGAGCAAAACGC
>NW_003209457.1:0-1068 GCF_000006405.1 Perkinsus marinus ATCC 50983 | reverse complement strand
CTCCATCAAGTCGAGTGATGCGCCAGCTGTAGTATTCACTACTTCAAAGAGTGATGCGAAATGCGAGTATCCCAGACGAACGCGATCGACTTCGGTTGTTAGTGGGGTCCGGAAATCCCAAATAGTCGATATGTTCCTCAAGGACCCTTCTAGGCGCACTGAATCGAGCTCGCGCAGATCCAGTAAACTGAGCATCGAAAACCTGCTGCGATCGAGGAGACGAGGAGAGAACATCACAGGGGTTGAAGCGAGTGATGCCGCCGTGCAAGACTCGATATTAAGTCCTGAGTCCGCCGCCTGCGGGTACCCCTACTCTGGTGCTGAAGAGCCATGCGTATCAGTTATGGGAAGCGAGGCCATCGAGTCGAGAGCACAGCCCGTTGAAGACGGCTCATTGGACTGTGGTGCTCGTGCGGCATCGCCGTTGGCTAGGGCCGGACCCACGATAATGGTCGTTTCATCCAATGTATTATCTTCCGTTCGTCCCTTGGACCGTCCTTTGCCCCGGGATGGTATGGACTTCTCATCGAGCCACTCAGCGAACAGAGTTATGGCTATTCCTGCTGCAGAGGCTATCCAAACAAACCCCTCTAAAGATAGCGATGTGTCGAGCACAGGGGCGACGTTGCAGCGGGGTGGTGGGAGCCCAACTAGAAGCGAGAGAGCCCGAGATGTTCGAGGCCTCGACGCAGGAGACACTGATCCAGACTTGCGGTCAGCCGCTCTGACCCAACCCCACAAAGTCTGTCGAGAGCTCCGGGAGGCAGAAGTGCCCCGACATAACAGGCTACCACTTCCAGTGTACACAACTGATCTGTCGAGTAGCGGCCTCCACGAGCTAGAGGAACCCGTCCTGCAGTTTTCGGCCTTGTCTTCGCCTTTGCTGGAGAATACTAACGAGGATTGTCATTCCTCATGGCTCAGCAGCCCAGTCGGAAGCTTTATCACTATTCTTGGTCATACTGTGAGCTCGGTTGAAAGTGAAGGCGATGGCGAGGATTCCTGGGCTGTTGCGGCTATCGATCCATATCGACTGCAAGATGGTTCAAAGGTCTGGCAATGCGCCAT
>NW_003211768.1:0-2331 GCF_000006405.1 Perkinsus marinus ATCC 50983 | reverse complement strand
ATTCACCCAGTGTTCCCCCCAGCGTATCTTGAGGATGACTATGGAAGATACAGATGAGGCCCAATATTAGCTTTATCGATACGGATGACAAAGGGCAAGAGGAGAGTAAGGTGAATAACAGCATTTCTCGGGACAAGTTCATAAGAGTTTCACAATCCGTTTTACGTGAAGTGGCGTAAAACTCGGTGAAAAACGCGATATTCGCGGTAATCGTGAAATATATTTTTCACTAGTGTTTTTCATATCACTAGGGTGAAACTCCACTGTAGTAAATATAAACTCATAAAAATGCATTTATGAAATTTTTATGAAAACCAATTCTGAAATTGAATATCGTTTCTACACTTTTTCGAGAATTTTTCCTTAAAATTTACAATTTTTTCAAACCGTCTTGAAACTTTCGGTATGATGCTGTATATGTTTATCATATTTTAAAATTAATCATTTACCTCAAAACCACAAATTTGGAAGAGTGGAAATCGATTTTAATACGCAAAATTGTTTTCGCGGGTGATAATCCGAGGAAGGCAAGTTGAAGGGTTGAAACCCCGAAACCCGAAACCAAGGCAACCAGAAACCCGAACTGTTATAAGAGTGAAAGCTGTCACCCAAGGCAACCAGAAACCCGAACTGTTATAAGAGTGAAAGCTGTCACCCAAGGTAGCCAGAAACCCGAACTGCTGAGAGAGAGCGACAAACCTCCTTGGATTTTGTGTTCTTCCTTGGATTTAGTAATTTACCTAATTTTCGCCATTTTTACTGCATGCAAGTGCGAGTCGTTAGTAACAGAATCGATGTGATAGTATAAAATACTGTTTATATGTATTTGTAATTGTTATTCGCATTTGTGTAAAGCAGTGTTGTTCGCTTTCCTCAGCTGAGCTCAGGAGTTTCCTCACTAATTGTAGAAGTTTATATGCACCTGAGGTCGACGTGTATAGAAACGAAATAATTTCCCGAAATTTTAGCAGAATTTTTAAATTGATACCAACACATGTTGCAGACCATAGATAAATTTTCCAATTCTGATGAGCTTATAGTATTTCGTTTTTGAACTTACATAGTAAACGGAATGAATTCGAAAACCAGTTGAGGTTTTGAAGTTCATTCGAAAATTTGCACGTGGTCAACTACACGTGTGCTGGTGACGATGAGGAAATTCTAGTTGCTTTTTTTGTACACTTTTCCCAATGTAAATTTTAATGGTGTAGCTTTGTAAACTTCTGAGCTCAGCTGAGGAACGCAAACATATCTATTTCGAAATTTAATAAAATAAGGCGAATTGATTTCTCGTGTTGAACAGATTTCTGGGATTGATTTTTAGTTTATATTTTAACTAGTACGTTTGGTGCAGTGGTAGAGTTTAGTGATGCCCATCGGTAGGTCGTTGGATCTATTCTGGTCATCGGCATTTTACTCTGTACCGTTATCTATGCTTATGACTTTGACTTTTGACATTTCCTCTTTCATGAAACTATTCATGATCCATGGAACTGTCAGTCGTTTTTCCCGAGGAAAATGTGATTTTTTTGGCGCGTGTTTCTGGGAAATATATCTCTGGGGGTCGCCGGTATACCTCGTATTGGAATCAATATACCCTATCCATATCTATTTATATGTTGTATTATTATATATTTGTGGGATTTCATAGTTCTACGTGAAGTGGCGTAAAACGGGGTGAAAAACGCGATACTCGCGGTGATATGCAATAGTCGTGAAATATGTTTTTCACCAGTGTTTTTCATACCACTGGGGTGAAACTCCAATGTAACGTGGCTAAACGAAGGTCATAATATAATATGTTATTAATAGAGTATAATTGATACTATCTAGTAACACTAAAGGGTGATTAATATCTATATATAAATATATTTTTATTGATAATCAAATACTATGCTATGCTGTGACGAAAGTATACGCCGTTTTCTTGGTGTAGGGAAAAGCTCTCGGTGTGTCGGGTAGGGTGTTGGAATTGTTATCAGTTTTTCACCTGATACCGTAAATGCTTCACATAACCTGAATGCCTATACACACTCATCATCATCATTATCATCATCATCATCATCATCATCATCATCATCATCATCATCATCATCATCATCATCATCATCATCATCGTCAACATCATCGTCAACATCATCAACAGACTCAGGGGGACAGGTAGTAAGAAACCATGTGGTTGTCCTATGACGTGATGTGTCTCTGAACTCGACATAAGGAGATGAGAGGGAAAGAGCGAGGTATGGGGAACCACCGGACACATGTGCGCGACTGTGAAGCTGTCTCCTTCATAGACTACACTGTATGCGTGCACCTCATTAGCTATATGGT
>NW_003206719.1:0-1247 GCF_000006405.1 Perkinsus marinus ATCC 50983 | reverse complement strand
ACCATCTCGTACGGAACATCTTCGTAATATAGACGGCAACTACCGAGTGTGATATCCATGGTGAAGTTTCCGGGTTTTTCTCCTCAGGTCTCCCCTTGCAAGGCAGTTAATCAAACTCCATCCTATTTCTAAATACAATAATGATACTAAAGTATTGTTGATGAGAGTTCACCGACTCTCGTCCTCCACCTCATGTCCCGCCCTTCGGTAGCGCCAAACCCAACATCCTTATCCACTACAACTAAACCCTGTCATTATCTGTGAATTATTGTAGTGAATAATATTAATCACCACAACACAACTCACACAGGGTCGTTGAGGACACTTAGTCTTCAATTTGGTCTTATAACTATGAGTATAGTAACTAACTTCCAGGACTTGAGAATATGACTATGCAGAATAAGGAAATGGGAGCGAAATACATTTGGATTGGAAATACATATACTTGATTTTCCCGTTGATCGGTCTCCACTCATGGAGTGGTAGAGTAAAAGCTCATACAGGAGTTTCGGGACGGCCATCAGGGTTGGCCAAGTTGATAGGGATCATCAGATGCCTTCAGGAGTTCCCTTTAAACCCTTTCACTGTTTCCGTTCTGAGTCTTGGTGCATGAACAATCGGATTAAACGAACCTCGGCATTCAATGATCAGACAGGCTCGAGGCAGGACGATAAACGATCTCGTTGGCCCTACTTGATGGAAGCAGTGGAAGATTCGCAGACTGCCTTGGATGCTGTGGATAAGGAAAGTTCTTGCGAGCTCAGTCGAGCAACCCGAGTGTTCATGGTCTCGTTTCCGCCACTTGATTAAGGTACAACGAGAATATAATTCTCGGAAGCGGCCGTTGTAGGAAGTCCGGGCTCGAATTTTAGAAAGAATACCCAACTTTCGGCTATAGGCTGGTGCTAGCAGCAATAGAAAGGCAGCCCTGCCACGTGCTTCCAGGTCTTCACGGCTCATCCCTTGGTGCCTGTCACTGAGGTAGAGTTTCGAGCCTTTCAGTATCTTGTGGACTTCACCGTGAATAATATCATCGACAGCTTGGGCTCGTAACGTGGGTTTAGTCGCGATTGAGCGGAGCGATGGGGAACTCCATTCGTGCTCATCAAAAGCGCGCAGTGCCGTGTGGGGCGGGCATCTTCCCTTGAATGCCAGTTACACCGTTTGTCTTCCCGGGGAATCCGATGTTCCCTGAAGACGAGCTCGTGAAGCAGGTTAGGTTCAACCAACTGGAACAGTCGTACGAG
>NW_003205762.1:0-1274 GCF_000006405.1 Perkinsus marinus ATCC 50983 | reverse complement strand
TTCCTCACTGAGCTCAGGAGTTTCCTATACAGTGTGGGAGTAGGAATATATGTTCGCCTTCCTCAGCTGAGCTCAGGAGTTTCCTATACAGTGTTGGAGTAGGAATATATGTAATCGCTTTCCTCACCTGAGCTCGGGAGTTTCCTATACAGTGTTGGAGTAGGAATATATGTAATCGCTTTCCTCAGCTGAGCTCAGGAGTTTCCTATACAGTGTTGGAGTAGGAATATATGTTCGCTTTCCTCACCTGAGCTCAGGAGTTTCCTATACAGTGTTGGAGTAGGAATATATGTTCGCTTTCCTCAGCTGAGCTCAGGAGTTTCCTATACAGTGTTGGAGTAGGAATATATGTAATCGCTTTCCTCAGCTGAGCTCAGGAGTTTCCTATACA
Organism: Perkinsus marinus ATCC 50983; assembly: GCF_000006405.1. NCBI lineage: Eukaryota > Perkinsozoa > Perkinsida > Perkinsidae > Perkinsus > Perkinsus marinus. The sequence goes on along the minus strand of NW_003205762.1, from coordinate 883 downwards.
GTGTTGGAGTAGGAATATATGTAATCGCTTTCCTCAGCTGAGCTCAAGAGTTTCCTATACAGTGTTGGAGTAGGAATATATGTTCGCTTTCCTCAGCTGAGCTCGGGAGTTTCCTATACAGTGTTGGAGTAGGAATATATGTTCGCTTTTCTTAGCTGAGCTCAGGAGTTTCCTATACAGTGTTGGAGTAGGAATATATGTAATCGCTTTCCTCAGCTGAGCTCGGGAGTTTCCTATACAGTGTTGGAGTAGGAATATATGTTCGCTTTTCTTAGCTGAGCTCAGGAGTTTCCTATACAGTGTTGGAGTAGGAATATATGTTCGCTTTCCTCAGCTGAGCTCAGGAGTTTCCTATACAGTGTTGGAGTAGGAATATATGTAATCGCTTTCCTCAGCACCTGAGCTCAGAAGAGTTTCCTATACAGTGTTGTTGGAGTAGGAATAGTAACTTTCTCGCTCAGCAGACCATCTGTGTATTTTGCCACATTTATTGGAGACTCCTTTTAGGGTATTGTTGTATCTCCTCCTGTTTGTTGTGTGGGGTCCTCCTCCTCCTCCTTCTCTACTACTAGTATTATCATCCAGGAGTTATTACTCTGGCGTCGAAGTACTGTCCAACTTGCCTCTAATCTTCTACCACAACAGACTCGAATAAGCGCCTTTTCGAGTTTACCGTCTTATTGGTCACCGACATTGAAAGAACGTATAGAAGGGAAATACATTACTTCGTCATCGATGACAGAGACAACAGGTGAGTATCTTAGGTTGCCCTTTGAAAGATACGGAATAGGCCCGATTTATGCCATCCTTTGTTGTAGCTAATAATGCAGCCCAAGCTCTTCCTCGCTACTATGCGGATGTGAATGAGAAGCGGCCCAAGGAG
>NW_003200401.1:3240-4858 GCF_000006405.1 Perkinsus marinus ATCC 50983 | reverse complement strand
GGTGTGGGAGAGCACCAGCAACCGGTCCATGCTCGGTCCTATGAAGGGCCTTGGTGAGGAACTTGTCCGTCAAAAGGTATGATAACCGGGGGGCACCGCTCATGATGTCAACAAAGGCATTTGGGGTGGAGGGCGGGAGTCTGTAGGCCAGCTTGATGATCCTCCTGAAGGCGGAGCCGATGAGGTCACACGTATTCTTACCGATTAGCGAGACACCCCAGATTTCCAGGCCATAGCTGAGAGTCGGTACCCATACAGCTTTAGCTAGATGTATAATGCCACTAGGGGAGATCCCGAAAGCTTTCCTGGCATAGCGCATGGCCTTCATAGTCACGTTGTGGCACTTGGCCAATCTTGCCTTGAGGTGATATGCGAAGTTGAGTCTGCTAGTGACGGTAATGCCCAGTATCTTGATGGACCTGCGAGCATAGATCGCGGAGCCATAGCTAGTAAGGATCTCGGTCTTCTCCGTGGATAGGGTGAGGTTGAAGTTGGCCAAGGTGGGTACCAATTCGTCAATCATGTGGCGGATTCCTTCATCTCTCGAGGATAGACTACTGCGGTGACCAAACTTGAAGGCTATGTAGCAATCGTCTGCGTAACAGAAGAAGCGTACTTGGAAAGGGTGAGCTGGTAAGTTCGCCGAGATGGTATGTGTCACGAGATCCATGAAGTAGACGAATAGCAGAGGGGAGAGCACGCTCCCCTGGGCTAGCCCAACCCCGTCTCTCGCTTTCCGCGTCGTATGGACCCCGAGATGGTGGTTAGAGTTGAGCCTTGGGCCGAGCCAGGCCTTTACCCATTCCGTCTCCTTGGCGGGGACCTTCAGGAGCGCCAGAGCACGAAGCAACTGATCATGAGGGACCGAACCGAAAGCATTGGAGAGGTCGAGGGCCGCAATGGCCCAAGGGGGCTTCCTTTTAACAAAATGGCCACTAGGTCCTTGTTGTACATACCGTAGTACCTCGTCGACGAGGGAGGTGGCAGACCGCCTCGGTAGATAAGCGAAATGTTCTCCGCGATGGGCGATGACCTCGGTGATAGCACCGAGACGTCGGACCAGCAGTGCTTCTTGCAGCTTGCACAGCGTGCAGGAGAGCGTAATGGGGCGAACGCCTTTGACCGTCCCGTGACCGGTAGCTTTCGGGATGTAGACGACCGTAGAGTGCAGCCAGTGCCCAGGAATGGATGCCATGTCCAAGGATATCTGGTAGAGCCTTGCGATCTCCGAGAGAACCCAATCGGGAGAATGTAGAAGGTGTTCCCAGCGTATGCCACAGGAGCCAGGTGAGGTATCTTTGCACCTTTTGATGATCTCCTTCCTCATGAGGCTGAGGGGAAAATCATTGTGGGCGTCCGAGAGGAGGCGGGTGTCATCCGAGATGTGCACAGTTCGGTGGTTCAAGGAGGCCTCGTCGAAAGGGTCTCCTAAGTATCGGTCCGCCAGTGCCGAGATCGTGCCCTCCACGGTGGGGTGGTCGTTGAGCGTCGTTGGAGGAGAGCTGGCTTCTCGAGTTATCCTAGAGAGAAAGGACGCATTGCTACCTTCTAGGGAGCTCGCGAAAAGGCGAAAGCTAGCATCCTTCTTCTCCTTTATGAGCTCTCTGTACCCCTTTCG
>NW_003200401.1:0-3140 GCF_000006405.1 Perkinsus marinus ATCC 50983 | reverse complement strand
TGGACTGCGGACAGCTGGTTGGGTCCTGGGTTTCGAGCAGTGTTACTAACGTCACTGAGGCGGTGAAGGAAGTCTGCAGTAGGGAAGTGCTCTTGCCGAGATGGCTGGAGATTGCTAAGCAGGAGGTGAGTTGAAATCGATCAAACGGGCGCGCGCTAATTGAATCGCGACATTTGGTGTTTTGAACGAAACGAAAATAATGGGAAAGTATAGATTGTTGTACAAAAATTCTTTTTGATGCTGTTACTGTTAAGTTAACAAAGATAGAGTATATATTGGAATCGGAAAAAAAAAATAAATTTCACGTTTCGCGAAAATATTTTCTGTTTTCAGAAATTACTCGATGAGAAAGAGTGCAAATTATGGGAGTCTCAGAAGCAGCAGGAGGTGATGTTGAGTCGCTTGCCAGGGGGAGGCTGGGGAGCAAAAGCAAAGTGCTATCAGCACGTTGGTGTGGATCAGCTCAAGAAACCGTGAGGGCGCAGGTTCGATCCCCGGTGGAGGTATTTTTTTTTCAGATTATTTGATCTCAAACTTTCCCCTACTACTGTGAAGAATTTGGCGAGCGCCCGAACGTGTGTGGAAGCCCTCACTGAATTCGCACCTGAGGGGGTGCTTACGGTTCCGCATGCACTTAGTTATATATGTCATGTGAACCTACCTGTTAATGGTAAAGTACAGTGGCAGACGCAAGTAAGTAGCGATGAATTTTTGAAGTACATTTTTGTGTATCTTTGGAGGTTTCATGGCCCTTGAGATTTACTAACTCAACTAGAGTCGTTAATAAGTGATTTTTAGCCGGGTCATCGATAAATGAGTCATAAGGTTTACGCCGGGCTACATCATATAATATAACAAAAACAAGAGGGGTTATCCATTCATAATATTTCATATTATTCTTTGGACCCTCACTGGTGTATCACGTCAGTTTACGTAAAACGGGTTGTTGTGAAACTCCCACTATATTAAATTATATTCATTTAGTGGTCCTCTGAAAGTTAGGTTAGAAACTTGTATACAGCATTTCCTCGCACATAGCTCGATAGCTGTGAAGCAATGTGGGAAGTATGCACATGGTCAACTACATTTGTTGGTGATGACAATATGAAAGTTTTGGGGAAAATTATTATTGATTTCTGTACACTTCTACCCGAATTCGTATGTGAGTTCGTGAACTCAGCTGAGGAAAGCAAACATATACTCCAACATTGAAAAAATCGCAATTCTCGACAGTTTTTTCTTTGGAGAGCTTATTTGAGATATCGGTGTTATATTTCTGCTCAGGTTCGCACTTCGGGAAGTACCTGCAGTCTCGAGAGCCTCAACCCGGTCCCTGCTGGAGATAGTAAACCTCGAGTTCAAATAACGCGAGAAGTTTACTCGTCACCAGCAAGGACAAACTTTTTATTTACTGCTATGCTGCAGTGCCCATCTGAGAGCGGGTGAGAGGAATTTTATCGATTGTGGAATTTTTTTCAGGGAAAAATTCTGAGTTTTTGGTATGCGAGTAGTAGTTTGTGATGCAGTGGGACAGAAAATATGCACATGGTCAACAACTGCATATGAGAATTTTGAAAAGATTTTTGTTGGTTTTGTAGTTTTTATATGACCTCGTATTGTTAAGTGAGGAAACTTGTGGAGGCAGCTGAGAAGAATGAGAACATATTCCAACCTTGCTTTTCATTTAGCGGCGAGCTTTTGAAATGGATTGAATGAACAATGGAGTTGCATATGAACTGAAATTGGGGCATTAGTGAGAGAAAATTTAGAATTTTGAAAATGGAGTTTCATCAGCTGAGATTAGAGGTTTTCTCGATTATTAACAACAAGAATTACGGTAAGGAACCGATGAGAATTTCGCAAAAAAATTCTTAGAATTTTCATATGGTCATCAACACATGTAGTTGACTACGTTTATCTTCTTCCACACTGCGGCAAAGTTCGACTCATTCTGTTGCGGAATTTTTACAAATAGAGATTTTTTAGTATTGATTCTGTTATTTTAGGGCTCGTCGAGTTACCATTCCTTCTGCAAAAGTGACGAAGTTAGAACATAACATTCGCTGGTTCTGCGGCTCGGTGCTGGCGCAGTTCCTGGTGGAAGGCCGCTTCCCCCCTGAGGTTACTCCCGATGGTTTTATACACGACATGTGTGAAGCGAAAGAGTATAGGAACATGACCATTGACGAGTTAGCAGGGGAGAAGCGTAGACGGCAAAAAATGAAGGCAATTCAGGAGGAGTATATGGAGGAGCTGAGGGAGCGGTATAAGGTGAGTTGATTGCTTACGAAATTGCTTACCAGTGGTTTGAAATGTGAAATTTTGAGGGAAAAAGTGGAAAATTTGGATGGTATTGAGTTTCATAGGATACCGTGTTGTCATTGGGAGAACAATGAAGTTTCACTCTAGTGATATGAAAAAGAGTAGTGGAAAGTATATTTCACGACTACTACTGCATATCACCGAGTTTTTCAGAGAGTTTTACGCCATTTTACGTAGAACGGGTTGTTGTGAAACTTCCATGTGTTGAGGTTGTTATGAGTAATATCGAAGCGAAATGTAGATGTGGGAGTGGGGACAGGAAATAGCGCATTCGCTCATCCGTGAACATCGTAGCGGTGTTATTCTTTCAGAACACACCGAAACCGGTAGCAGGCCCTACAGTGAGTACACTGAGCAGAACAGAAGTACGGCGGAGCGAAGTTTTTTCCTTGTACGTTTTTTTGTATTTAGAAAGTAATCGATGCGAAGTTGAGAAAAGGAGAAGGAACGCAATCGTGTCATTTGAAGTCGGCTGATGTGGACTTAACAATTTCGCGAGAAGTGGAAGCAGTGACGATAACTCAAAAGGGTTGCCCGTAGGTTGGTGTGGTTGGTAGCATTGTTGGAAAATATGTACATGGTCAACTACATGTGTTTATGCTGAAAATAAGGAAATTTGGGAAAATTTGTTTTTTTGTGAGAAACTTTCGTGAAGAAACTGTTGTTAACTCAGTTGAGGAGAGGGAACGTAAATTACTTCAACACTGATTGATATTTGCTAGTTTATGTTGCTCTCGGAAATACGACACGAGGTTATGGAAATGGACTGTTGTTTTAGTATGAGAGAAAAACGCGGAGATTAAGAGCCTTCATTCGGT
>NW_003204504.1:0-997 GCF_000006405.1 Perkinsus marinus ATCC 50983 | reverse complement strand
GATGAGAGTCACAATAGCTGAGGCCGATCGAACAAAGATGATCAAATCATCGTGAGGTGATCAGGAACGAAGCCGGCATAAGAGAGTTCTACACATGAGAATTGCCATGAGCGCGCGCCCGATCGATCGACGTCGTCTTTCATACACAACAAGTGAGTCAGGCCCATATTCGTGGTCTTTTGGAGTCCACTAGTTACAACAACAACCTCAGAATCCATCAAGAAACTACAGGTTCATCGCTGTTCGGTGTTTATTTTACATAATTCCCGAAAATGCAGGTATTATTCCCCAAAATAATTCCTTAATTCCCTTCCCCGGGAATATTCCCGGGAATAATAGGTATAATTCCCCACTTTCAGCCACCCTGGACAATTGGATAAAGCAGTAATTGAAGTTCCAATCTCTGCCGGCACGGGAGTCCATGTTCAGTAATGAGGTCGTCACAGAGTTTTCTGGCTTAGACCGCAACTTGGAGAGCTTGTCTCTTGCCAGCCAAGAAGCTTTTGCAAAGCCATGCAACGAAGCATCCTTGGAAAACCTGGGCAATTTGACGCGGGTCCTGCCGAGGTAACGATCGAAGATAGAGTGTTAGAGACAAGACGTAAAGCCGATGCAAAGTTAGTCACCGCAACCGAACCCGGACAGAGAAAAGAGTAAAAAGAGACTTTGCCCTTACTGCACTCCCAATGGAAGCTGGCCTGAATAACCACGAGTTCACGACGAGATCATTTCGTAATGGCATTTATCCTTTGCGACCGAAGACTGATCCATCACAGCCTATGGCAGACTCTGCGATTAACAAAAACAGAGAGTCAAAAGAGCCAAGAATTGCCTACAGGCTCTCACAGAGAAGGGTGTGGCCACAGAAGGCGGGCCGGAGACCAAGGTTAAACGATGCTGCACAATCTGTGAGCAACCATGGAGCAGCACCTTAGGTGCTGCACCTATAAGAATCTCGGGCATTGTTATATTGGTCGGGGTGTTGTTTTCTGTCCGT
>NW_003203451.1:0-1166 GCF_000006405.1 Perkinsus marinus ATCC 50983 | reverse complement strand
TCCGGTAGCCCCTCTGAGTGATTCAGTCTTGACCTTAGTGCGGGATGAGCTTAACCGTCGACGCAGCGGAATTTGTAGTACAATAACTCAAACAATGAGATGAGAGATAAGTAACTTCAAACAGATGTTCGCTACTTGTACTTAGATCATCTCACGCAAGCTCCGATGATTTGGACAACATCACATACAGCTGGGAGCGCTTCCTTGAATGAAATGAGTTTCGACCCGCAGTTAATACGACGAGGTACCTTCTTTTCTGGAGACGGATGCGGCAGTTCTTAATGACTCATGAGCATTCCTTATCACCTATGGTCTGACTCCGACTCAGATTCATTCCCGTTTAAGGAAAGAACTCACCGGCTGTGCTTTCTCAGGTCTGGAAGCTTCCAAGGTAAGGCTCAACGGATACGTGAAATACCGATCCCATAGTCTTCTACTCGTCACCCACAAGCTATAATCAATATTATCGCGACACGGAGGAAGGCGTGAAGTCCCCATGATATGATTTTCAAGTCTGTATCTTGCGTTTGGCAACCATGTCTTCGAGTCCGTGAAGACTGCCGTAGCTGAAACTGTCCCCTCCACAATATGGAGTCCGTATAGTCTATGCTGTGTGCTCTGGGAATAACCCGTAATCACTCCTCTCGATTGAAGTATTTTCTTTGTCGGAGGACGGCCTCAATTCTGGTTGGTAGCGGGTAGGGCTCGCAGCGTACTCTAGTCGACTCTCAACTAGACAGTCTATCATATATTCATCGAAGACTCGGACTCGAAGCTACAATGGGGTCGCTATGCCACTTGTTGGCTGCTCACTGGATACAAAGCAGGCTCGGAGAAGACACGTTTTCACATCATAAGTCGGGACGTTTCGGAGGAGATTACGACCGAGAAGGTAACCTATAAAATCAGGAGACACTAGTGCCGGAGATGAAAAACACGTTGAACGGTTCCTTCGTTCAGGTAGAACTGCTTTGAGTCAGCGTGATTTCCGAGTGGACTTCAACCGTCTTCGGTACAAGCTCATTATTGAGTGTGGTGCCCCACTAAAGTGAGCAGAGTGAAATTAATATGGTGCTAGAATTCGTATTGTCCGATGATTCTGTCGACGCTGACATTCACCGAGTACGACCAAACTTCTTGATCTATCTACCTGTTAGATAAGTTAG
>NW_003212994.1:0-931 GCF_000006405.1 Perkinsus marinus ATCC 50983 | reverse complement strand
GGATCCAATGCCTACCGTACCACCTCTGCTGAGATGAGGGAGGCCGATAAGCTGATCGAAGAAGACGTCATTAACATGCGGGAAGCCGCCGAGTGTCACCGTCAAGTGAGGAGGTATGCCCAGACCATAGCACGCCCTGGTAATAGTCAACACGCCAGCAAGTAGAGGAGAATGTTGCTGATTAATGCAGGGATAAAGATGCTAGACTTGTGTCAAGCCATTGAAGCGAAGACCAGGGAGCTTCTAGGAGCGCCGCCCATGGGAAGTGACGACCCCAATTTCCTCGCTAAGGGCTACGGTTTCCCCACTGGATGTAATGACATCGCCCGGTTCTGATGGGAGAAGGGATCGTCTCTCCTTTGTAGGTTCGCTTAACAACGTGGCTGCTCATTACAGTCCTAATTATGGTGACACTACTGTATTGAAGGAGGGCGATATCTGCAAACTCGACTTCGGAACGCAGGTGGGCTCGGGTGGAGCCTCTAGGCGCCTTCATGGTGTATGTCAGGTTGGAGGTCGTATCGCAGATTGCGCTTTCACCATTGCATTCGACCCGAAGTTCGATCCCTTGATCGAGGCAACCAAAGAAGGAACTAGAGCTGGTGTCAATTTCGCTGGTATAGACGCGAGGTGATGGCTGTCCGGGGGGAGGGGCCAATTCCGTACCACTCCTTTTGCAGATTCTCCGAGATTGGTGAGGTCATTCAGGAGGCTATAGAGAGTTATGAGTTTCTCGAAAGGGATGGTGCCGAGGTAAGGTTGTTGGTGTAAGTCGGAGTTTCATCGGTTGTTATAGGCTATCCCCATTAAAGCCATCGAAAACCTGAGCGGGCACTCGCTGGGTAAATACCAGATGCATGGTGGACAGGGTGTACCCATCGTCAAAACGACGAGCCGGGCTGCATGGAGGAAGGTAGGGCTTAGGGCTACG
>NW_003214355.1:0-1021 GCF_000006405.1 Perkinsus marinus ATCC 50983 | reverse complement strand
ACCAATTTTGCGAGAGCTGTCCATGTGCAGTTATTGCCAATACTGATGTTGGCGGAATGAGAACAACACGCAGATCTCTGCACATCTGTTGAATTTTGCAGAATCCACCAAATCTTAGTCCAAATTACTTCGACTACTAGCGGGCGTCATCATCGCGCGCGCTACAAATTTTCTACCTTTGGCCACATTTTTTCTTCGGCGGCCACTTTTTTACTTTCCGAACCACAAACTGCGTTTTCCTTGTGTTTGCCGGTGGCCGCCCTAGCGGGGCCGGGGGGTGAGTTCCGGGATCATTTCGGGCTTGGGTATGGCCTGAGGGTGTCCCTCGGACAAATAGGCGGGGTGCTAGGTGCCCCGGCCCGGGGCACCTAGGCCCGGAGACTGCTGCAGTCTCTCCGACGTAGGCGTGTCTCTCTCTCTTCTCGTCAAAAGATAACCACTTACGCTGACGGAGGGGAATCCAGCGGTAGCGGGTAGTAATAGCAAGATCATGCGGGAAAGGCCTGCACGGCATATAATAATAGCGGTTAGTCGGGTTATATGTTTGTCTATCCATACACCTGGAAACTGTGTGTGTGTAACTGGTGCCGGGCATTACGGGCCTAGTGGCCTATCGCCCTTAAACATACAATCGCCGACTCCAGTGGTCGCAAGAGGCTCAACGACAGCTCCCCAAGAAAACAATGAATGAGTAAGAAAAGCAAGAAATGAATGCTGAAGTTAGGTAAAGGGTATGAGGTAAATGGTATGATGTGTACGGTAGAATAGAGGTTGAGACAGGTAAATGAGGCAACGAGAAAGTTTAACAATGTTCAATGCCTGTTGCATAGACTCCTTGTCGGTGTAGAGCAGTTGAAATAAGTAATGGTTAATATCCGCAGGGGGGATGCTAACCGGGAAATGACGGGGATGATGTTGCAAGAAGGCCGGGCATGAAAGTAGTAGGTGTTGTATTGAGTGCGGAGCACTATGACATGCTGGGCACGTTGAGGGTCGGGTAAATGGGAGCACACCAAGCCGT
>NW_003201400.1:2989-8192 GCF_000006405.1 Perkinsus marinus ATCC 50983 | reverse complement strand
GACACAAGATTCGAGAGGAGATACCCATTTATAGATTGCCTAGAAATTGTTTGGTGTTGTGTAACCAGTTATCACCATGCTGACGAGTCACGCGATTCGAGGGAATTTCAAACTACAAACAGGTAACTTTAGCCAATGATTGGTGACGTTTAATCCTCGTGCAACCTGATCCATCATTGTACCTTACTTCTTACACTTCAAACTTCAGATACCTTTCAACGATGTAATGTAGTCGAATTACTCGTGTTAGCAACGTCAAAGAAAATGGAGAACCCGGGCATCGATCCCGGTGCCTCTCGCTTGCTAAGCGAGCGCTCTACCATTTGAGCTAGTCCCCCACGCGCGTGCTTTCAGAGATGCGTATGCTTTGTGAGGGTCGCTCAAATGGCCCCTGATCCCCTTGCCCAAAGTTGGATATACCGTGGACCGGAGTCTAGCGCCACGTGCCCACTTTGGCAACGTTGGACAGGGGGAGTGGGGACGCACGTGAGTTTCATACCTTTACCATATACAGTTTGGTCGTTTAGCTCAGTCGGTTAGAGCATCGTGCTAATAAGTTGAGCGAATCTTGTATCACAGGACGTGAATTCTTGGCCCCTAGTTCATGAAGTGAGTAGTAGTACTACTCACTTCATGAACTAGGACTGCTGTACGAGGAAGGAAGGAGGAACCTCGTAGTACTACTGTAGTACGGTGGCCGTGGGTTATTCACCATGGACTGGTGGGTATTATGAGCAAAGGCCTAGGGATTTGGCTGCGACTTTGAGAAAGTTTCTGCTTGATTCAAAGTATGGAACTGGTGCTAGGTATGTGAATTCCCCGTATGCTTTAGCTGGTATGTTGCAGGGTCAGCTCAACAGTTATGGCATAGATTGGTGTGGTGCTCGTGATATGACTACCCAGATGCTTATGACTGGTACTAGTTGCCAAGTCCCGTTTAGCAGCATGGGGCGCTGTTCACATGCTATGAAAATGATTCTTTGTACTATCCTACCAGGGTTTCATTCGTACCATTAGTCATTTCATTCGATAGTTCAACTCGTGTGCTAGTGGTGCCATGTGCGAATGTTCATGCTCGTAGCATGCATTAGGAACCACTTGTGTTACCTCAGTAAGAGTAGGCCGCATTCTCAGTTCGATATTGCGAACCTTCCACCAATGAAACGCGATGCTGAGGATCTGGAACCAGAATTCGGTATGAATTCGGATAATGAGTCAGCTGAGGCCGGTCAGCCACAGAAGAAAATGCGGTTAGATGACGACAAAGTCCGGAAATGGAGAGAGACGTGTTCAACACCGAGCGGAGTGCCTGATGAGCAACTAGAGATTGTGCAGCATGCTTTAGAGCTATCATCAAGTACTCTGGATATCGAGCTCAAACCAGAGTCATTTGTCGCCTATCCTAAACCTGGGACTGATGATGCGCATAAATACGGGTTATAATCACCTATGCTGATGAAAATGTTTGAGTGCACTGCACTGTTTTAGGTACTTGCAGAATTGTCCTCCAGCTAGCCTGCTGGGATCTGGAGAGAAAGGCCATGTGAAAGTGCTTATAGTGTGCGCTAGTGCTACCAGGGTGAACGAAGTTGCGAAGGAACTCGAGAAAGATTGCGGAATTCAGAACTCTAAGATAGCACGTGTGAGTGACTCTGGATAACTTGCTGGATATCCGATGGTTAATGATGTTGCAGGTAGCATTTACTGGAAGAGGAAGACGTAAGGAGCAGAAGGCTGCTCACGAGCTGGCCTTGCAGAAGGCTACTCTATGCGTGACCGTCCCTGGACGATTGACGAGCATCACCGAACTCGGAGAGGTAATGTGTTAGGGTAACACGACTGTCAATGGGTAGGTCTACGGATCGCTTCACCCTTCAGCTGGAGCTGATTATACTGGACATCAGCACGGACGTCAAAGGCCTCAGTCTTCTCTCACAGCAGCAGTCCCGTGATTCGCTGCTTGAATGGTTCACTTCTGACGCGGCAGCGGAGATACGGCAGCGGATCGCTAAGGACGAAACCGCCATAATGCTGTTCTAACTCAACGTTACCAGGTTATATTGCTTTGTGCGGTGTTGGTCATCGGGAACCCTGAAACTGAATCACGGAATATGAGATTTTCCGAGACTACTCGAAGGCATCGTGGCGGCTGTTGATTTTCCTACACTTCACTTCTCAATGCACTGACGTGTAGTTTGCACCTTCTTATCTTGAAGGATTCAACGCAATGGGTGACCCTGAGGCGGAGTGCGACTTTTGCCGGGTTAGGCAGCTCCAAGATCGAGATACAATATCGGTCCTTCCATGCATGTAGGTCCACGAAGTCTTGACTGTAACGACATTAAGCGTTAGTTTTCCGCTGATCCCATATACCAGATACACCAAGAAGCCGGTTGATGAAAGCGATGACTGATGCTAGGAGTACATCGAATGAGGACTATAGAGGCCAGGCACTAATCACTTCTCTGCAATCAGTGCGAGGATTGAGACGGTTGCGGCTCTTCGAGTGTAGCTCAGATCTGAAAGCCTCTTCACAAGTTGTGGATCACATAAGTAGTAGATATTCTCTGCAATTCATGCGTCGTGACCAGTGTGCTCTCGTCGTTGACGGATTCTTCGATTGGTCTACTAGGAGGGATGGAGAAAATTCCATACTTAATGAGATCCAATATCAAGGTTGCTTAGGAGCCTATTCCCGGCGAGAATCCACTGTGTACGATCTACCTAGATCGCCTCACTCCCAGGCTAGCACTTGAACAGCCGTTTTGGGAAGGAGATGCAGGCCTACAACTTCATTATCATGACTGGACAGTCTGCTGCCCGTCCCGTCGCTAAGATCCACGATGGGACATTCATGTTATCAACTTCTAAAGATAGAGTGGAATGGATAAATGGTGATCGAGCATAATATGCTCAGCATATAATGCTTAGTTGGCATTCTGTAGATCGATCGTCGGCATCAAATCTGAAATGACTCGGCAAACTAAAAGAAGCCGCCCAGAAAAGTGCTTAACAGAGTATTATAGCATGCGAAGACCTGTTGCTGACATGCAATATGTTGAACGATATTTCGGATTGCCACCTTCCGCTGTGAAAATGGGAGAAGGGGAGAAGGGGAGAAGTAGCAGCTTGGTTGAGTAGAGCGGGCTGGTTGGAGTATTCAAAAGAGCTGTCGAGGCTTTACAAGAGCTTACTATTTTGGAGGTGCAGTCTACCGATGCAGCCCAATCATCAGGTAAAGACGAATGATAATACTGAGTATTACTGGTCATCTTCTTACAAATCACTAAGTTATATCTCATCACACAGAGAGTGACAAAAGAGGAAACTCTTCGTATGAATAGAACCCAATCATGTCATTAGTATGATCTCCGATAACGACAATGTGAAAATTAAAATAACACAACTCGAGGATCAGTAACGGGTCATCTTTAGCGATCGTATTGCAGATTGATCCTTCGCGTTAGTTACCCTAACTGGTTCGAAGGTAACTCAGTCATGGCATGTGGCACACTGTAAAGATGTATGTAATTGTTGAATACTCTCTCGTATATGCATGGGCCTATCGAAATTCATACTCTTCCTGCCTGGACGGCTACTGTCCTCCAAGAACATCGGCGATGATGCAGTGGTCTCGAGACTTGAAACTTCACGTGCAGGTGACGAGGAATCTAAACGGCTTGTGATCATGCCACACGACACGAACTACACACACCTGCGGAGCTCATCACATTAGGCGAAGGTTCACCAGAATGTAGCGGCGGTGACGGAGACCTCATTTGCTGCACCCCACTTCCACCGCTGCTATAATGTACTTCGAATGCTCGGCTTCGATCTCTCTCTTTATATTCCATGAGTTCACGATCTACAGTAACACAGCGGTTGCATCATGCCTATAGTGGGAGGGGGCTCACTGAGTTGTTGATTGTCCTCCAGTAGAGCCTCTACGATTTGCTGGTTGATTTTAAGCTGTCGGGTAAGATATTCAACGTGCTGCTGGAGTTCGACAACCTACAGCGACTCCGTATTAGAATTCCTATGAGGCTGAGCGGATCACTACATTTGTCAGCTGAGTAGTCGAGTTTATCCTATTGACTTTAAAGCGCTCTCGACAATTGTTGCGCTTCAGTGCAGGCTCATTCCTGGCTGTCGACCGTACTCGGCTCGTCGAGAGCGACACATTGTCATAGAATGGTAGTTCGGTTCTTCCTATCCGTTGTATCTTATACGCGCAGAGATGCTGAGCATGATCTCACGTGGAGAAGTCAGGATCGAATTCCCCACCCGCGACCGATCTGCAGTCTCCTTGGGCCTAGATAACGCCTTGGTCCTACCAACTCTCCCAAAACGATCTGTTGGAAGAGTTTCCTCAGACAGCGTATTTCGGGATTGATGATTATTCTTTCCTTGAAAAATGCCAATAAGGTGGCCTCTACCAGCGACCAAGAAGTGCTGGGTTTACTGATTGAGGTGCGACGTTGATCGCCATTCGAAGATGCTGTTGTTGTTGCTACTGCTACGAGTCCAGTGGGGGCCTTCACTGGGTACCATGATTCTTGATTCGATGGCAGTCTAGATTCCGCCTTATATGGGATCGAAGAATGGCTCAATGCCGACGGCGCTAGTAGAGTAGTTGTTGACGAGTTGAGGTCCCTAACAGAAGTTCCATCCCTGGTCCAACACCTTTCATCGTGCATTGTACCTAGTTCTACAGGAGTCCGTACGTAGTAAGATCGGACTGTCGGTCGTTGTAGTATGTCCAGGAGGAATTGTTGTGGTAGAGAACTCCCCTCGTCTACACTGTGTACGTTGCTTTACAGAATCCCTTGGTGGAGCGAACATCAAACACACACAGTGGAATGAGACTGATGAGGATGATAGTATAACCCTGATGATGATCAAGAGCAAACAGCATTAGTAGGTAGCCTGGTTCACAACGTTCAACATGACGACGGTCAGGTTGGCTAACTTAGCCAACATCCCATGGTCAACTCTTATGCCAACGTATTCAGGACTACAACACCGATATGGTAGTATGAGAGAAACTGTTTAGTAGAGACGAATGTCACAGTCCATCAGAAGATCCGACAGTAAGTAGTAGACCAACAAGCGATGATCTGCGAGCGCTCCATTTCGAGCTTCGTAGTCAAATATCTCAACTCATCCCAACAACCCTCGACCAACAGGGCTCTTCGTACCAGTG
>NW_003201400.1:0-2889 GCF_000006405.1 Perkinsus marinus ATCC 50983 | reverse complement strand
CGTTGCGAATAGCCGTGAATAGAGCAGCAAAATCCTGATCCTGGCACTACATACAACTGAGTGAAAATATTGCAGAGAAAGTTGGATGGAGAATCGATCCGGGGATCTTTCGCACTTTCGATTCAGAGGCTAAAACGCGTTTTTAGCACTGAGTACACGCATTGATTTGCGTGTCCATTCGGCAGAGGGGTTGCCTACAGCTGGCATTGATAACACTATTGACACTTCTCGGTCATAATCAGTTGTTTGAATCCGATACCATGTGCGCTCCGTCGTTACGCATGCCAGGAGTAGTCAGGTCAGGGCTACCGAGATGTTCAAAGAGACTTCGCAATTGGTGGCATCTTGTTCGTCATCAGTCGGAGGAGACATCGATGATATGATAGTCAGGAGAGCAATGCTTATAGCCTCAGGAGGGTGAGCCATTTGATTCCCCTCCACTGCGAACTCAACTCGCCACACATAAAAGGGGTGCCTACAATCACTCACTCAAGATGAAGAGGCATCGTCATTAATATCTTGTAACACATCCATAACATGTTGGCAAAAAATAAGTAGCCAAATGGCACCATACTTCGTTCATTGTGATGATTATGATAGTTACAATAATAGTAGAAGAAACTGCATCAGCATCATCGACTACACTGTCGATGCCGTAGTGGAATGTCAAACGAGGCGAGCCTAATGGCATAGACTGAGCAACAGCAGCAACACAATGGAAGTATAATTTCCATACTACGGAGCAACGATATATGATTATGATGAGGGCACCGTTATGATCAGCAGTGAAAGGAGAGGGGGTGTTCATTCAGTGGATCCATGGCTCACAACAAATCACACTTCCAACTCATGCTGAAGTCTTCGATGAACTGCTAACCCCTATGGAGTAGACCAATCGGGAAGACTTCTCAACAAGGTGAGAATTACCCAGATATCTCTCCAGCTCCGCGCGTTGAGCCTCGAGAAACATCCAGACTCTGCATTCCAGAGCCTGAGATGCATGATTGGTGTAATACGTATGAATAGGACACACCGTAATGGACGATATTTGGCAGACGACTTGGGTCTAAGAGGGCTAGACCTTGCATGAGAAAGGAGATCTCGTTGTTGCTCTGGTCCAATACTAAGGATATCGATTGGTATTGCAGAGTTGTCATGCATACAGAATCCAGGGGGACACTCTCGGTTCGGCAGTGACTATATATACCACCGGAAATACCCATTTCGGACAATACGCTATCCAGAGACGATCGATGGTAGACTATGAAGAGTGTAGAGACTCTCACGGTGGTTGGAGAGTGGGATGTCGCTTCTTGCTGTTGTTGCTGCTGTGGGGCAGGTCGCATTACCGGAACAAAGAGTTTCAACTCAGGACCTGACAGAGATGGCAAGCGGAATAACGTAACCGCGAGAATATCTCAGACAGCATACTCCTAAGTGGAGAGGTGTCGTGCAGTCTCTGCATCGATGGGACTGGTGGATCCCCGCCTAGGGGGCCAAGCCCGAGATGAGGCGACGTTCCGTTGTGGTTTACCTGGCGACGAGAGCCCACTTGAACTAACATGTGAGACTATGTGAGCCCAGAGTGTTCACCAAGACTAGGCCTCACACTACATAGTCACAGCTGATATTGCTGTTCTCGTCGCAAGTCGGTGAACAGAGTGCTAGTGGTGGTGCAATGGGAGGAGGGACTGGAGGAGGTGGGAGATGTGGGGGGTATTGCTCCGTCCATAGAGAGCCCAATGCTTCCCAACGACTGAATAACAGACTCATGGTGTACCACTCATAGCAGTAAGACTAGTGAAATCTCCAGGCAGGGTTATACCCCTAATGATATGGGAGACGGCAGTGCAATACTAAAGTGTAGATCAGCAGTCCGCGACTCTCATAATACCAAACCCTACTCCTCACGTATTCATTAACATGACTCTCTGAGAAGCTCAATGAGGGAAAACGGTAGGGAAGCCATTTAGGAAGTCATCCGGATCAACAACAGCCATAACGACTCTTCGAAATATGGTTCATTAGCAGCCTACAGCTCCAAGTTACCGTTTGGTCAAGATCTCGACTCCACTGGGCCTGATGTTGATCATGTGCTAACATTATGCCACCCTAACGATATCGATAATACATATAAACGGGTCATAACTCGTGTGTACTCACTCGGTAGCAGTGAGCTCAAGTCTCTTCCTATTGTCTACTTTATCCTACTCTTTCACGAAGCACAGGCCCTATTTACGGATTCGTAAAGCCTGAAGGAGCATCCTATCATACACGAAAGCTTCTATCCCGAACCTCTAGCTACTGCAGGATTGTGTATTAACCGTGTACTAAAGGCTTGCTATTGACCATGACAACAACAGTGATAGCAAAGTTTGACAAGACAGAGTCGCACAGAGATCTTGAGATCACCGGGATGTTACAACTACATAACACAACAACTAGTGCTCGAAGAAAAACGAACGGAGTAGCGTTCTACACGCGTTCATCGAGTGAATATGATAAACAGTCACTAAACTCCATTCCGAATGGTTTGTGATAAGAAATCAACTCCGATAATGAGCAACGGATACAACATTCACAGAGCCATCGTACTCATCGTCATCATCATCAGCAGTTGTTGTTATTGTATAGTTTATCCACACTTGCCACCACCGCAGCCTCCAGATGATACGTAGCTCTCACCACTAGATTTCGTGATATTCATTTGTTGAATGACTGCTTCGCAATCGGTAGGATGAACACCGACAATCTGAAAGGAATACATCGTCGTAACTGAGGAGTTGAAAGAGGTCAATAGCTATCACATCTTCGATCTGGGCCTTCGTCAAGCCCATCTTGAATGCAATAGCGAAGCCATGAATGACTTCACCAGCAGCGGGACCAATG
>NW_003214543.1:0-1094 GCF_000006405.1 Perkinsus marinus ATCC 50983 | reverse complement strand
TGTTTTCAATGACGCCTCAATGTCGGGTAGACCCAGCACTGCTGGGCCAGCATGAGGAGGCATCGTCACATATGGGCTATTCTTGCCAATTGTAGCTTATAACTTGAACCATCGCTGTAACTATGCCTCCTCCTTTTCCGACTGGTCCCTCTAGGGCTGCGACAGCTAAGGGAAGCCTCGTAGAGAGAGTCCCCATTGTTAGTGCGATCTATATGTTATGTAAGGACTTTGGATGGAAGCTTGTCACAATGCTACACTTTACCAACCACTGGGCTAAGGGTTATAGCTACATCATGCTGTCTGTTGTTACTCCGTTCTATTTTCGTGCGATGAACGTGAGTGGTCCAGATATGGATCGATATTCTTCGGTAGTTTTCATGCCTTGGGCGATGAAGCCCTGGCTCGGCGTGGTATCCGATTCTTTTGCCATCTTTGGTTACCACAAGCTCCCTTACATGATGATCGTAAGCGTCCTCGGTCTAGTCGGTACCATCCTGGCAGTATCTCTCAACCTGGTCGAGAGCAATGCGCCGATTGCGACGGTTGGGCTTTTCATGGCGAACCTTCAGTTGATGGGGTATGACCTGCTTGCTGAGGCAACATACTCTAGCCGCTTACCAGCTGTCCCCAAATCTGGACCGGCTCTGGTGAGCTACGTTTGGGTCGGAAATCAGCTACTGGGTCTCATCGCGACGCTGCTCGTCGGGTTCATTGTTGAGAATGCCGATGGAGTGTGGGGCCTTGGTGGTGCACAGTGGGCAATTCTGACAACGATTTTCACATCTTCTACTGTTATCATACCCGCGACGCTAAACTTCTTCGAGGAGAAGCGAGTGACTAAAGAAGAAGTCAAAGCTCATCGTGAGCATTTGTGGAGAAATCAGACGACTGTTGCCATTCTGTCGGTTGTGGTCGGAGTTATGGCCGTGGCTTATTCTATCATCGGCTTGTTAGCGGCCTCGAATACGGTCACTTTCGTGGCCGGCTTTTTGAGCCTGATGTTCCTCACTGGCTCGGCATTTGCTGTGATGAAGCCCAGTGATCGGAAAGTTGATGTTGTTCAATGCGATATCGCAAGTGACCATTATCGCTAT
>NW_003208122.1:0-1049 GCF_000006405.1 Perkinsus marinus ATCC 50983 | reverse complement strand
GGTGACCAGAGCTTTACTGCTGCTCCAGACGGTTTCCTCTACTACCGTAAGTCTATCGACTCGGTCTATCGTCTTCCATTGGATAATCTGATCGGCGCGGGTGAACTTTACGCTGGTGGATGCGGCTGTGGTCTGGCGCCAAATCAAGTGTGTACCTCGGGCAACGGCAATCTTGTGAACTTCAATCCCAGTGGTGGCATTGTTATGCAAGACTACTCCGAGGGACCTGACTTCCGCTTCCTTAACTGGTGTGGAGATTTCTGCACTTCTACTACGACTAGTGGTCACTCGACCAGTATCATTCCAACCCGTGGTCCTCGAACAAGTACAACTTCAACAACCCGTGGGCCCGTGTTCACTACCACAACTCCTGGTCCTCTGACCACTAGCACTACGAGTGGTGGCCATATGACTAGTACTACTACTTCCTCACCAACTGGGCGGTGTTCGGGCGATTTCTGCGTCGCTGACAGGAAGGTGTTCCCCAGTCTTCTTCCATCTGGCCAAATAACTACAGAGTCCTTCAGTTTCACTGACCATGGTGTATGGTATCTAGCTGGCTACTCTAGTGATGATGGTATCCGTATGCTTTGGAGACTCGAATGCAACCAATGGTTACCTGTTGCTGAGAAGGCTCTCTCTAATATCGAGGCTTCAGGCAACGATATGTTCGTGTTCGGCATCAGCGAGGGTGACGTTGTTGTTTTCGATCCGGAGAGTTACAATGCTTATCGTACAATAGCTCTGGCGGATCCTTCTAAGGAATACACGGGAGTCACCTTTGATCAAGACTCGAATATTCTATATGTAACTGAGAAGGCTACTGGGCGGATTGCTCGGTTCATAGGTCAGGGGGGAGTGTGGACTCCAATTGACCCCTTGAATGGTTCGGATGTTCTCATCGAGCCCACTATTTTGCGCTTCACACTCGGTAAACTTTACGTTAGAGTGAATGGCGGCGTTGCCTATGCTACAATGGACGGGTCTGTGAATTCTCAGTGGTCTTTTGTTCCACTGGATATTCAAGTGACCAGAGCTTTACTGCTGCT
>NW_003213983.1:0-1298 GCF_000006405.1 Perkinsus marinus ATCC 50983 | reverse complement strand
TTTATGGTGCTATAAGCCACTTGACAGGATGGACTGACGACGTTCTGCTCACAGAGCCGACGCTCTGCCACTAAGCTAAAGTGACGCAGAGAGTAAGTACATAAATCAATAATCTTTCTGTATCCTTTGCGGAGTGAGCAAACCTGCTCCTGCTCCTCATACCCGACTAGAGCCTAATGCTGCTGTAAGCCACTTGCCAGGATTGAACTGACGACCTTCTGCTTACGAAGCAGACGCTCTACCACTAAGCTAAAGTGACGCACAGATTAAGTATATGAATCAATAATTTTCCTGTCTCGTTCACAGAATGGGCCATCCTGCTCCTGGTTCTCGTACCAGACCAGAAACTTATGGTGCTATAAGCCACTTGCCAGGATTGAACTGACGACCTTCTGCTTACTAAGCAGACGCTCTGCCACTAAGCTAAAGTGGCGCACAGAATAACTGCATAAATCAATAATGCAAGGTGAAAACCAAGTGCAACTTGGTTTCCACCGCGGTGAAATGCCTCCAAGTGGATTTGAGCCGGGTACGCCCGGTCAGGGCGCTCGCTCATCACGTAGCGTGATCGATTTTGTTCGAAGCCTCGCTGGAAAATGGGACCGTTCGGTCCATAGGTTTCTTTTTTTTCCACTCGTCTTCTCTATGGTATTCGTCAGGACCCCCCCGTCTGGTTACGTCCTCGAAGCTCAAGTGAGGCATGCTTGATGGGCTATACCCCCCGTAGGGGGGACCCCTCCCATTCCTTCTCTTACGTGGATCTCGAGTCCCCCCCTCCTCCTTGCTCTTGGCTTTCGAGCCTGCTTGATCTAGGCCTTGAAGGCCTGGCCTTCGGGCCCTCACTTGTTGGACTCTCGAGTCCTCTTCCTCTTGACCTTCGGGTCATTTATACTCTCAGCCTTCGGGTTCTCTCCATACATTCGCGGCCCTTGGGCCTCTCAAATGCGGAACTTTCGAGTTCTCTTCCTCTCTTGCTTTGCAAGCCTGGGTTAAGGTTGTCATCGTCCCTCTCGGGTTTTCAGGTTTCATCAGACCTCTATGTCGCCGCCTACAAAGTCTGGCAGGCCACCCAAGGAAGCTCTAGTTCCTACCGAGGCCTCAGGAGATACTGTTGCTCCAGGCAAGCCCTCTGAGGGTGCTGCAGCTGCTGATCAGTCCGGCGAGGCCCCTACGGTCTCTGGTGAACCATCTCAGGATGCGGCGGGCATAGCCGCACTCACTAAGCCCCGTCAGGTAATGCCCCCCCTTTTCTTTTGACTTCGTCGCGGAAGTTGTTCCCCTTAGACGCGCTCATCGTC
>NW_003216389.1:0-1001 GCF_000006405.1 Perkinsus marinus ATCC 50983 | reverse complement strand
TCAGCATCCTCGAAAGGAAACATATAGGTGAGTATTTTGTATTTTCCTACAACTCGTAGTCTACCATATGACCCCGGCCCGATTCGAACGGACAACCTTCTGATCTGGAGTCAGATGCGCTACCGTTGCGCCACAGGGCCAAGCCGACGTTGTTCAGCATCATCCAAAGGAAACATACAGGTGAGTATTTTGTATTTTCCTACAACTCGCAGTCTATCATATGACCCCGGCCCGATTCGAACGGACAACCTTCCAATCTGGAGTCAGATGCGCTACCGTTGCGCCATAGGGCCAAGCCGACGTTGTTCAGCATCATCCAAAGGAAACATACAGGTGAGTATTTTGTATTTTCCTACAACTCGTAGTCTACCATATGACCCCGACCCGATTTGAACGGACAACCTTCTGATCTGGAGTCAGATGCGCTACCGTTGCGCCACAGGATCAAATCGATATTGTTCAGCATCATCCAAAGAAATCATGCCGGTGAGTATTTTGTATTTTCCTACAACTCGTAGTCTACCATATGATCCCGGCCCTGTTCGAACGGACAACCTTCTGATCTGGAGTCAGATGCGCTACCGTTGCGCCACAGGACCAAGCCGACGATGTACAGCATCCTCCAAAGAAAACATGCAGGTGAGTATTTTGTATTTTCCTACAACTCGTAGTCTATCATATGACCCCGGCCCGATTCGAACGGACAACCTTCTGATCTGGAGTCAGATGCGCTACCGTTGCGCCACAGGGCCAAGTCGACGTTGTTCAGCATCCTCGAAAGGAAACATATAGGTGAGTATTTTGTATTTTCCTACAACTCGTAGTCTACCATATGACCCCGGCCCAATTCAAACGGACAACCTTCTGATCTGGAGTCAGATGCGCTACCGTTGCGCCACAGGGCCAAGCCGACGTTGTTCAGCATCATCCAAAGGAAACATACAGGGGAGTATTTTGTATTTTCCTACAACTCGCAGTCTACCATATGACCCCGGCCCGAT
>NW_003200082.1:0-1613 GCF_000006405.1 Perkinsus marinus ATCC 50983 | reverse complement strand
TGCAGGCTTTACCCTCCGGGGATGTCTAACAATCAAGCCGGGTGATGGGCTTCGTGCCCCTTGGTCTAGTGGTGTGGTGTCCGGTACTGTCACTTGGTCCTTGCGATCTCTAATGTCGCTAAGACCCGCCTCTGGATCTTGCCTACGCCAGAGGTTTGTGGTCTGTGCCTTGAGCACGGTGCGAGTTCTTACTATATGAACTCAAGTCCCGAGCACCAGAAAAGAAATGAAAAGAGAGCCTAGCTCCATCCTCTGCTAACCTTTAGGGTTAGAGAGGACCAAGGGACTGATGCCTCGATGCATGCTGCTCTGACCTCTCCAATGGGTCAGCCCCTTCTTGCGCCTACCCTCCGGGATGTTGTACCTGCGCATAGAAGGTGGGGATCTCATGCTTTTGAGTCCCTCAGCACCTGGGCCAATCTTGACGAGTGACATGTCTACCGGTACCTACCCTGGCACTCTACCATATGCTGGATCCAGTTCTTGTTGGTCAAGCCTCGAGAGAAGAACCTGAAGGACGGAGGGAGTTGGAGAAGACTGGACCTGAAGCACTGGCAGCAACTTGAAGATGGCGAACCTCGAAGTTGGATCTGGACCGAAGCTCTTCGGATTCTTGGACGACTCAAGACTGAATCAAAGGGATGAAGCGGCGGTCAAGGAGGAAGAGTAGCCGTAATTAAGTCGACCGAGTTCGCAGTATAAGACATGTCATGATGATTTGTTGTACTCGCATGACTCGGTGTATCATGCTTTATGATAATTGTACTTTCCGAAAAACTAATCGGCTATGACTGGAGAGCTGCTCACGGCCGCTGCTTTCCAGTTACTAAGCTACCTCAGGGAATCACGCTGTATAGAATATCTTCTAAAACGACTGTGCGATGCGGCCATCCTCTGAAATGAAACGATTGTGCAGATACTCTCCGGTCATGAGTAATGAAATCTTCGTGGGCACAAGAGAGGATGGCAAGTGTCCTGACTATCACATCAATACCCGATCCTGTAGTTCTCTTACGCGCATATTTGATGGTAGGTCGCTCCTTCCCCTTCGTCATCGTTGGTCTCAGTGTTCTTCAGGGCATCACATACGTGATGGGTAACACCACCGAGTGCGATGCCGAGTGTGCCGCCACCTATCCCGGGTCGTATTGTAAATACTGGCAGACACCCAGCAGGTGCTTTGGCTCCAACGTCCCTTGTTACTGCGGGTCGGGTGGAACAACTGAAGCTCCCCGTAATTGTGACGCTGGTTGTGCCTCGGATACTCCTGGCTCCTACTGCAAGTACTGGGCTACACCAAGCACCTGTCATTCATCCAATGTGCCATGCACTTGCGAGGTTGCTCCAGTTACCACTACTCCAAATGAAGCCACCGATGAAGTCACTGAGACCACCACAATTCAGGACGGCACAACTGCCGCCCCCGAAGAAACCAATACGGCCACTTCTGTTGCTGTCGACACTACCGGAACTGTAACTACAACCGATGCGGCTGATGTTACTACCGACGCTCCTGTCGAGCCTACCACTGTTGCACAAATGACCAGCGCAGCAGCTCCCTCGGAAGTAACCACATCTCCGGATGTTACTGGAGAGGCCTCATCCACCACATT
>NW_003216028.1:3756-5869 GCF_000006405.1 Perkinsus marinus ATCC 50983 | reverse complement strand
CCTAGCGGAGGATATGACTCCATTCGAGCCTCATCAGAGAGGTTGGATGAGATATTCGATGTACGCCATGTCTTCTTTTGCTTGGATAGTTGGGAATATGGGTCCTGCTGTGTTACGTCAGGCACTCGGTCTGGTGCTGCGATCCCTGGAGCGGGATTGTGACGGACCTTCGCTCGTATTACTGGCGGCTAGTGTAGCCGATGCCATAGGAACTATTTCCCGAGCGATCACGCGAGGGGAAGGACGGGATGATGGTACACGGGCTGGACGGGATGGGGTCAGTCTCCAAAAGCACATGTTAATGACGTGCACTGGTAAAATTCGTGCGCCGCTCTATCTATCTTGAGCAAGTCAGGACAGAACCTTACAGGGTGAGACGTCCGGTTTCGAGACGTACCGCCTAGGCCGGTATGGGGAATCCGGTCCGCGTATCGAGCGGATGAGCCACGCTCCGTATAAGCTCATCCGCCTCAAAATTTCAGACTCAATAGTTACTAACATAGTTGAAAATCTCAATTGCTCGATTCGATTTGTGACGATTGGGACATACTTCCTTATTCTCCTGCAGAGTGCCTTTCAAATCGTCTTTGATATGGAAACCTGAAGGTACGCGCTTGCGCGCCGGTGCATCGCATGGTCTAAGCAACGTCTTGCGTGACGTGGTTGTCCTCATCTCGGGCACTAATATCTGGGTAGACGAAGAGGTGAAGTTACAGTGTTCAGGAATCGTTTGGAACATGGCAGCAGGGGTAAGCTGGTCAACTGTTCGGTCGCCCTTTGAAGCCTTGAAATCGCTTCAGTTGTACACATGTGGACACTATGCTACGGCATCGACATGGTTCGAGCTCTGTCTGCAGTTAGTTGATCAAGAGTCGAAGTATCGCTGCTGGCAAGCTCAAGCTCTCTGCTCGTATAGGACCGCCAACTATGAGGAAGGTCAAGTTGAATGACCATGTTGTTGTCGGAGCTAGTGCCGCGGAAGGTATCCGACTCGCTAAGGAAGCACTGCACTTGTGTTCGGAAGCCTCCGCAAAGTCACAGCCCTTGCTTGCTATGGTCAACTGTGCAGTTGACGGGAGGCTCACTAACACAAGTAAGAGCTGGCAATCATTTTATGTACCCGTAACGGGTACATGGGTAACTCGTGGATAACAACTTTATGGTACTTGCCTCATCTGCTTGTGGATTATATAATATACGAATATAATTTATATTCGTTTGTCGCGGATCTTTTTGATCGGTTCAGAGTTCTGTATCTTGATTCTTCTTGGCAAAGCTTGATCGTTGCCACTTGTGAATTCGGTACAGGTATGCAGAAGTCTCAACTCTCACCACGCTATTCGAAATCAAACGCTACTAGCCGCAGAATTCCGTCCTATGTTCTCGGCTCATGACGAAGTTTTTTATTTGGTTGAGCTCGGGCACCTGCACCGTGCAGGCTGCACGAGACTTGATCAGCGGTGTAGCCTCGTGTATACGCATGGTGCCACACGTTTGACCATTGAAAGGTTGTGACGTGACTCGATAAATGTCCATGCTTAGCCAGGAGAGTCTGGCCCTGTGGTAGTTGCTGAGATTATATCGGAGCTGGAAGAGGTCGACTCGAGAAAAGACGAGGACCTATCGCCGCAGCTTCTGGTCGCCGTTATGAACAAATTAGAGTGTTCGGAGGAGCTCCAGCAGTACGTGCCTCGGTGCCTCAAGGTGAACACACCGGTTACAGTGCGTCGATATGTGACAGTCCCTTGTAGTTGGTGGGTGAGTACTTATGCAAGGGCCCCGATGGTACGTCAGTGGACACACTGGACCGCTTAACAATATTCCGCTGTATAGCAAAAAACGCAATCGATGCTGGTGATCGCAATGCAGCTCTGCATTACTTGGAAGCGTCTTGTGAGGGACTAGTGAAAGTAGAATGGGAAGGTCACGTACCCTAATATTAGCGGGGAGACCGACTGGAATGAACCGGGTCGAGTTGGTGTCCAATCAGTACTGAAACTCCTGATAACTTGTACGCCTCCGCACTTCTCTGATAATAATTTTATTAGAGTCGCTATCGTCTAGTGGTTAGGACGTCACGTTGTGGCCGTGACAACCCCGGTTCAAATCCGGG
>NW_003216028.1:0-3656 GCF_000006405.1 Perkinsus marinus ATCC 50983 | reverse complement strand
ATTCCGTTATGAGGAACATTGATGACGTCAAGGTTGAGAGTCATCAACGCCGCATCAGCTCCTCGTGCTAAGGGAAAATCCATATTTCGACCATGGACAACTGTACCGCAAGTATCAGCAACCATAGCGGCGGTACACCAAGCACCTTTGGAATCTGATGAGAGTTCCGGGTATAGCAAAGCCTCCAACTCCGCAGCGTACATCAAACCTAGAAGATAGTGGACACTAACGTAATGACCAGAGCTAGCGAGCTCAGCAGAAATGCCTTGCAGCTCTCGCAGCTGCACGGGAAAGTATGTACTGGCAGCACGAAACAACTTCTGGTAATCACTGTCGTCCAACTCGAGAGCACCGAAGAGGGTAGTATTCATCTGGTGAAAGAAAGGCTCGAAAGACTTCCCGTAAGGGTGCTTATCTAATACAGCTCTCACAGCTGGCTTGAAGTGCTCCTCCGGAGCCAATGACAAGTCAATAGTGACCGTAGGAGCTTCAGGAGGCAGAGCGGTATGAGCCTCCCCGTTGAGATCGTAGGCAAGTCCTTCCAGATAGCTCCTCACACACAGCACGAAAAGCACTCTGCTAAAAGTTGACCTTTTCCCCATCGATCGATTATAAGTGGGAAGAGCAGAACAGTGTTGTGACAGAGGCTCTGTCAGTGATAGAGTGACAAACTCTCACGGCGCACAGATTGCGTGAGACTTCCCACCGTCACGCGGATGAATGGGCACATTATACTGGTGTAGCGTCGGCTGACTCAAACCCCGCAAACCCTCAAATAGGTTGTATGACTTATTTGTTGGGCATCAAAAGATGAGGGATGACAGCAAACAAAGCCTCTTGGGAAAGGGTGCAATGAACACGGTTGATCGTACGCGTGTCATAACCGGCGTCACGATATTGGGGGCGTGAAGAACATGAAACCCTTGGGGAAGCCCTTGAAGTGGGGGAACGACACAGCCGTCCCTACTATGGGTCGAGTCCAACACTGCACGGGTGAAAGAGATGGGTCGTGTAACACGACCACGACGTAGGCAATCACAACACGACTCGTGTTGTGATGGCCTAGCGATAGTGCCTAGCGCTTCATCTTGTGACTCCGCACAAAGACTATACTACAGCTAGTGATAATCAAACTGAGCATCCCTTGGAGACTCCCTCATCGTCTTGTACTCTCTCCTAGTGCGTCTACCCTAGCGCTGAACTCCGTTGCCTCTGTACGCATGGAGATAGAGTAGTATCCGTGCGCTGTGCGCGTCAGCGCAAGGCACGGAGACCTGTTAACTCTTATGGTTGATTGGTCGCCTTGTTTTACGGTATTTACTGTACTTTTATTACGGTATTTACTGTCTGCTGTCTATTGTGCTAGCCTTGATGATTCGCGTCACAGATTTGTGCATGCGTGCTGTTCCCAAGGGTGCGTGAACCCTAGGGTTAGGCGTTCGCAACGACGTTCGTTTGCTTACGTTGGACCTGAGCCCAGGCTCAGAGTGATTTACTGTGATTTGAGGTATATCATTCGCTAGTGGCTAAGCTTCGTCTGAACGGTATCTTAGTCAGGGATTAGTTTACGGTATTGTATACGAGTTAGGCATTGTGTTTACTAGTCACGATGGTATTGACTCGTAGTGGCAAGAGTTCGAATAGAGTCGTTGATCATTCGGGTCAACGGAACCCAGTTGGGAACATTGTGAAGATTAACGAACGTGCTTGTCGTACGGTTCGTTCTAAGGATTTCAGGGAAAGTTAAAAGTGATCCCAGTCACTACGCGCAACGTTTACCTACACTAACTGGGAATTTACCTACACCTGTGGTCAGTGATCACCGCCGTTGTGCACATTCTACCGGGATATGTTCTCTGAGAGGTGATGACCCCAAGGCCGCTCAAGGGTGTATGGACTATGATGTGGTTGGTCTTAAGGGTTCGTTTGGTGGTTTGGGTACTCCTCTCGAAGAATCTTCGACTCTGTACGCCATAGAGAATACTATCCGGAAGTCTTCCTATGGTTCTAGTTGTGAAGGATTAGAACTAGGAACTGACTCTATACTGGTTGAAGATCATCCTTATGTATGGCTGCCGAAGTTCGGTATTCTACGTAAGGAGCTACTAGAGGGTCCAGAATGTCAAGATATCCGGGGCGGTATGTCTACGGTCCTGGGGAACTCGGAGGCGCCCGATATGATGGTCACACAAGCTGAACAGGGGAAGCTTAAGGACCTTCCAAGCGAGTATCTATGTCCAAGGAGTAGCGAGACTACGACCTGCTTATCTGCACTGGCCAACGCGGATACGGTCGATAGGTCTGGTACTAGTGATATGGATGAGAAGGGTGATAACGACGACCCGTGCATGCTACCATCAACTCACAAGGGTATCGTCTGCTCCGAAGGCTTGACATTCAGGGTGATCTCTGACGCTGATTGTCAAGGTTACCAACGCCCTAACCCCTTGCCCAGATTTGGTGAGGGACGGGTAAGGTCTGATGGCTTCCAGGGTACCATGGAAACACTGACCTGTCTTACTGTCCGTGATAGTAAGGCGCCCAGCACACCCCTCACTGACAGATTACTAATCTGAGATTAGGTGAGGAAGGAGCTGGCCCTGTTGTTAAAAGGGGCATTGTGAGGCAACAGGGACCCCGTACCGAAGGTCTTCCAAGATTTGCGGGGGACGTGTCGTTTACGGGAAGATCAGTTAGGGAATTGTTGCATATGTTGTGTGCTCAAGGATGTTCCTTGACTAGGGTTGCAGTGCGTGAGCCGTTGGTCCTTGTGCGATTCTATGGGCTCCTGAGAGAGGGCCCCCACTTGGATGACCCTATCGGAGGTAGCCACGTTATTGTTAACGCTAGTACGGTTCCAAACCTGGTGCTAGGAAGGGAGCAGCTACACATGTTGAGTGTAGGAGATCCACTATGGATGTTCCAAGGAGGATTCTATGCTGATGTTACGGAGTGTGAGTCATTGGTCCTCGTGCGCCTCTATGGGCTCCTGAGAGTGGGCCCCCACTTGGACGACCCTATCGGAGGTAGCTACGCTTTTAGTAACACCAGCACTGTTTCGGACCTAGTGTGCCTGTGGGATGGCCAGGCGAGCATTACCTATGGTTCTGGTTACGGTCCTACTTACCCTATGATTTTGGGGAGTTGTGATGGTATATCAGATAGTGGGGCGTTGAATGCAAGATTGGTTTGTTGTGGCCGTCCTCATCAACGAGACCTCTGTGATGTCTTATCCACCGTTAGGCTTTTGGCCTTCATGATTGCGAGGGTTAGGGCTTACCGGGAGGCCACTACAATGGGTGTATCCACCCTGGGTAACCAAGAGGGCCCATTCGTGGAACACGCAGGCCTAGCTCGGGGCACGGTATGCTTAATACCGTATGACTTCCGAGCAAATTATGGTGATGTAGGGGATCTCATCAGGGTATTGACATCACCCCCATCACGTTCTGGAGGGGAACATGTCCATATGGTGGGGAATGGAGAGGATAAATGGGTAATGTTATCTATGGACAACAATCCCCTGTACGGTGGGAGCGGTGGTTCCACTAGCTTAAGGGGGAGCGTTGGAGTAAGGAAATATGATCGTGCCGATGTGAAGGGTACGCCTTGTACTATTAGTATGGCTACGAGTAATACTGCTACCACTACAGTAA
>NW_003206223.1:0-1218 GCF_000006405.1 Perkinsus marinus ATCC 50983 | reverse complement strand
ACCAATACCTCTAATTTCAACTATATAGGCAACTACGCCTCTAATGAGACTTTCCAGAAGTAGACAGATCAACTCCACCACCGGTGCCGAAGGAACTTGAGTCTAGCCTAGAAGTAGTAATTAACTTAACTGTAACAACGATAATGTTCAGGAACAGGTATATCATATGAGCTGACGATACTTCCTCACTCACGGGATGACACATCTCGGTAAGTAAAGATGAATTGAAGCACTCTACAGGCTATAGTACAATGACTGGCCGCATCTCGAATGGGAACTGGGGACATGTGTAATCCACATTGGTAAGATACTTCTACTATTCACAATGGGCATCATTAGACTACGATCATGAACACTATACGCATCAAACACATGAGCGTTCGTTTATACGGATAACGGGCACTTCAACATGATAACAGCGGTCGCATCTTGACCACAAAGTCATGACCTTCGGAACGGACTCCTGAGGACGTGCAGGGCCCTGTGAGTTGCAATTACAGAAATACCCGCTGGACGCGAGCGCATCCAATACATTGTCGGCCAGAGCTCGAGACTCCGAGCTTTATCCATGCAGTTGGTGAATCCAATGACAAACACAAAGAGGGGATAGTAGAGAGGATACTAGAGAGTTAAGAGCAGGCATGTCGACTCGACAATGAGAGAATTCGTGAAAAAGATGAATTTACGTAAGTCCTAGAGCCAGAGTCCGTAGGAAAGAACACTAATCTGACAGTGTTCCACGGCAGGCACATCTATACTCAAGTAGGCATGATGGATTAACCTCCGAGTGGGTCATGCTTTAACTTCGGAGCTGTTGTTCTCTCGTACTGATGTGTCAGGGCAACTACTTGTTCCTGAAAGGAACAGCGAGTAAAGACATCAAATTCCTGATTATACTTATGTGTAAACAGGATGCGTTTCGTTCGCTGTGAAAAATAGCCCGCCGAAAACAGAATAATACGCTAAGATACGCTGAGATGAGCAACTTGTTCTTCAGCCACCGTCACTCGCATTATATTCTCGCTACGCTCTCCCTCGAAGCGTTCGACCTGTGCCTCTAGAATATCACACCTGTCAGCTCGGTCGTGTTCAGTAAACTGGCCACACTTTTCTCACCGATTCTGAAGTACACGTACTCATGTTCGTGCTCTTGCCGCGATAAGCTTTCCTTACAGATCCTCATGTCTCTTCAGAGCCTTTGGAAATTGGAGACTGTAT
>NW_003209536.1:0-1231 GCF_000006405.1 Perkinsus marinus ATCC 50983 | reverse complement strand
AATAAAATCCATCACTTCCCCTCCCCGCAGAATCCTACTGCAGGGTGTGAAGGAGGATTTAGCACTACTAATTACTTAGTGCTACCTCTTGAAGGTCTCCAAGAAGGGGAGAACTTCTGAGGTGGACGAATCACACGACCAGTACGAGTAGTACGGGGCGGCGGCGAACCTGGGGGAGCAGACTCAGGCAAAATCGCAGGTTCTACAACTTGAGGTGAGCGGTCTTGCTGATCCATAACTCCCGAGGACAAATGGGGAATATTAGAACCACTTGAACCAGCTGATATGGCAGAAAGCATTTGACTACGGGCCGAAGAAGACGGTCGTGATCCGACAGATCGGGCCGAAGCATCCGCAATAGAACCATTATCATCAGGGCTGGAACCAGCAGACCGGCCAGACTGAAGCACCGGATGAGATCTTCGCGACGAAGATAACCCTTCACTCGGCAATAGACTTGGGTTTTCAGAAGGAAGACTAGGAATCACCGGACCAGAAGCATCGTCAATTAGCATGTCACCATCTTGAGGGCTACGAACTTCTCCAACCTCTGGTAGTGGTTGTAGCACCTCAGTATCATCTTGAGCAACCCAATATGACGAAGGTTGAGGCTGATGTAGCCTATCATGAGAAGGAGAACCCATCTCAGCAACATATGACGAAACTTCATCGGAATCTGCAAAATGATCCAAAGGGTCTTCTTGCAATACCGGAACCGTTATAGGGATTTCCTTGAAAGGATACAAGGGAACCCTTGGAGCTTCATCAACAGGAGGTTCCATTCTCACAATATTGAGCTGAACCGGTATCATTTCTGGTTGAACTGGATCTGCCAATATATAGTCGGTAGAAATGACCTTCTCCTGTAGATCTGGGAAATGTCGAACTACCACCGTCTTGTTATTAGATCCAGCAACAAACTTGAAAATGTACCAGTCTGCCTGCCATTTAGGAAGCAACTTGCGGGCCGGAGCATTGTTGCCATGGAAAATCTTCAGGCGAACCCGTTGACCAACGTAATGTCGTCGATGAGAAGGTTGTCTTAAGGCTGCCAGACGGTATGAAGCACCATTAGCAGTAGCCCATTCATCCATAACATCATCAATTTTGGCACGTGCCCGGGCCAAATAGGCTGCATAGCTCTCAGGATCATGCATCAAAGATGAGTATTGATATAGACTTGGCAATAGCATTTGAGGAGCTTCTCTTCCAAACATAAGATAGAAGGGGG
>NW_003213580.1:0-1314 GCF_000006405.1 Perkinsus marinus ATCC 50983 | reverse complement strand
GCCATGACTGACATAGAAATATATAAAAAATCTCAACGTCAGAACTGAATCGCCCGAAATAAGCACGACACGGCACGCAGTGTTTCTCTCTCGGAGAGAGAAACACTACAGATGACAAGCTGGGCAACATCTTTCCAGAAGTATCTTCGGGAAAGATGCTTCTGCGCAGCGTAAAGGATTCGTTTACACATTATCTGTCAATTCTAGCAGCACGAAGATTCTTCTGTGTTCATCAGAGCTCTAACCCGAAATTGGTGTCCTTGCTTGTGAAGTTGCATTCCTTAATCATGAAATTGATGTCTTTATTCGCGAAATTGATTTCCCTATTCAACCTTCATCGCTAAATTGATGTCCCTGTCCGCGAAGGTGACTTTCTTATCAGCTGAATTGATAGCCTAATCCGCCAAAAAGATTTCTGAAAGGTATAGACAGTCTATCATATATTCATCGAAGACTCGGACTCGAAGCTACAATGGGGTCGCTATGCCACTTGTTGGCTGCTCACTGGATACAAAGCAGGCTCGGAGAAGACACGTTTTCACATCATATAGCAAAAAAGTCGGGACGTTTCGAAGGAGATTACGAGCGAGAAGGTAACCTATAAAATCAGGAGACACTAGTGCCGGAGATGAAAAACACGTTGAACGGTTCCTTCGTTCAGGTAGAACTGCTTTGAGTCAGCGTGATTTCCGAGTGGACTTCAACCGTCTTCGGTACAAGCTCATTATTGAGTGTGGTGCCCCACTAAAGTGAGCAGAGTGAAATTAATATGGTGCTAGAATTCGTATTGTCCGATGATTCTGTCGACGCTGACATTCACCGAGTACGACCAAACTTCTTGATCTATCTACCTGTTAGATAAGTTAGGGTTCCAGCCTTTGGGTGGTACTCCTGCATTTTCTCATATCGCTTTGATTTATCACCAAGAAATTGGGCTGAACTTTTTTTGCATGGATTTTGAGCAATTTTGCGTGATTTGATTGTGCATAGCTCTACAGAGCCAAATCATATCTAGAATTCAAAGGTACCTTCTAGTTAGCTATCACTTAAAAATTCGTTGAACTCTGCGACTTACAGACAAAGCACATTTTATTTGGGGCACCCGATACGTTCCGAGTCAAGAGTGGCATTCTGAGAAGTTTGGCGTGAGATCTATCGCACTCAACTTATGCTTGCGATGAAACGATTTCTTCAACGTTGACATTTTGCTATGAGAGTAGATACCCTACGCTACATAGTATGTATTCGGCTGTAGTTGAATAACTGACATAGTCCCCATTCCCTTTCATCATCTATGAAAGCATTTTGGGTCTT
>NW_003200157.1:0-4467 GCF_000006405.1 Perkinsus marinus ATCC 50983 | reverse complement strand
ACCGATCTCCGAAGTAGTAGCCTTTTTACCAGACACGATACGAGAGGCGTCGGGGAAAGGCTGATCGGGAGAGAGCTCGAACCTTGGTGCCGACTCTTCAGGGCGGAGCTCTTCTTGACGGCTATCTTCTCTCGGAATACCAACAGAGGGCGACAAGGTCGTCTCCCCCGCACCTTCCGAAGTTGAGGGGTTCGAAGGCGACTCTCGTCCCGTGACTCCGCCGAGGGACGATGCCTGACGGGTTGCTTCGCTGTGGGTAGCATCAACCAAATCCTGTAGGGCGGTAACACGGGCTTCACCGGAGCTGACCCTATCTAACGCCTCCAATTCTTGATGTTCGAGATTCTCGATGACTTCCTCATTCTCCGCGGTACCGTTGTCCACAATATTATTAAGAGCCTCCCTTATATCACGCAGAGATCGCCGAGCCCGTGCTAGTTCTCGTCGAGCCGAACGAAGCTCGTTAACCGGGAGCGGGGAAGAGTCAGCTGCTCGAGGCGGAGTGTGGACGCTAAGGGAGGATCCCTCAGGTGTCGCCATGATAGGATTAACGAGGGTTATCGAAACACAACTCGAACTTGAGCCAAGATGGCTACGGACTTCTCGACACTTGGCAAGAACAGATTGCACCGAACTCGCATGTTCGGTTCTAGCTAAAGCATCCGTACGTACGCACAAGCCCGTGACAATACCGGTGTCACGCAGGCTGTCCAAAGTCTACCATACTATAAACTTGAAAGTTATAAACTTAAAACGATAATACTCGGTGAAAGAGAGCAAAGCTCATAACACCGATCTATGTTCACAGGCCCAGAAATCCAGAGTCTCGATCTCACCGGGCTCATCATCCCATTCAACGTCAACCCGACCTGAGGCACGCATATCACGCACTGTACCCTTGAACCATCGGCGCACAGGTCGTCGCCGTTGAGGATAAACTACATCATACAGGATTCTAAATCTCATATCAATCAAACTGGGCAGCTCATAAGTAATCGGATCAGACGATGATGAGTCAGTCCCATCATTGACATCCCCATCCCGTACTCTCCCTCCTCGGTACGCATCTATAGAAGACCTGGTTATATTTGTTGACGTTAGTGAGTCAGCCATAGCGGAAGACGAAAGGTCGCGTGTTAATGACGAACGCCTTCTATCAAGGATATCTACCCACAGTAGTGGCTCAATTCCCAGAGGGGAATTGGAGTCAGTCCGTATGGATGTTCCAGTAATGGTTACTCTCATCACCACTTTCCAATCAAAAATATCGAGAATGACTATTGTCAATGATTACGTTTGGCACTTCGACACCCAACCAGCAGTCGATTGGAGAAGCTTTCACCTCCGGAGAGGGGAAGATTGAGCCATATACGTTCTGTGATGAAGGAGATTCATTCAGCCAAGGTAATGCCTGATATCAAATTCAGAGACATTCCCTCACTTGATGTTGCTGTCAGCAGTCGGACAGCAACTTGCTGACCGACTCACACGCCATTGTGGTGCTTGCGAGCCAATGACTCGGTCTTGGAATTTGGTTAACAACGCCTTGGTTGAAGCTTGTATTGTTAACTTCAGTTCCGATGACATTAACCTCACCGACGATAATGTGGAAGTCGACGATCTCTCCAATGTCGATGGTGTTATTGGAGGATCAGAGTGTGGAGATGCTGATCCGTCGTGTGAGGAAATATTGGACACAAGTGTCTTCTGTAATTTTAGATTCTTGTGATACTAGTCTCCCTTGCTAGGCTAGCGTAAAATTTATGATTACTGTATTGATCCCCTTGGGAGACTGTGTCAGCAGATCTTGCGGGTCCATTTACGGCAGACAGCTTTAATTGTATTTATTGTCTGATATTATGTGATCACTTTCCTCGTTTCTGTTTGTTACGTCCCCTTCGATCAGCCACGAGTAGAGAGGTTATAAGAGTTATTACCGAGATTTGTGATACTTTTGGTAGTATGCGTGTTTTACGATGTGATCGAGGAACTTGCTTTGCATCGCGGATGACGCAGTCCAGTCTACAAGCTTTGGGAATACATGTTCGATTGATAGTTCCTCGAGCTCCACGGTGTAATGGTTTGGTTGAGCGATGAGTACAAGAACTGAAGGTGTGTTTACGAGGTTATGGATTGTCTAAGTCTCGCTCATGGAGTACTAAATTGGCTAGTGCTACCAAGAGGATGAATAGTGTTATCTTACCTGATCTTGGTATTACACCATTTGACACTATGTTTAATCGGTCTATGTACCTGGGATCTGTGGTTCCCCCTGTTAAATCCAATTCGAATGTCGATGATGCTGAGCAAGAGTTGCCTACCTCGGATGAGCTGAAGTCTAAAGAGGAAGGTGTGTTATTGCAGCGTGATTGGATCGGTCAAGTTAGAGATGATCGAGAACAATCGGTAGGAGATCAGAGGCTACCCCGAGCTCTATCTATAGGTCAAAAGGTGCTTGTTAAGATAACTGATGGTTGGAGAGAACCGTGGAAAGTTTTAATTGTTCACAACGATAATGCTCGTCTTACTATCGTTGATAAATTTGGCGTTGAACGAGATGAACATCGTGCCAATCTAATAGTTTATTATGGGACGTCCGAAGTCCAAGCTTTTTGATTAGTTTATTACCTTTGGTTGCGGGTAGCAACCAGGGGGAGATGTGAGGAAACATTGTACACAAGTGTCTCCTGTAATTTTAGATTCTTGTGATACTAGTCTCCCTTGCTAGCCTAGCGTATACTTTATGATTACTGTATTGATGATTAGTTAAGAACCACTTGTTTATAACTCTTGTTGAGTTATCTAATCCTAACACGTCGTGTTGTGCCGATACGAGTGATACTTATGTTTCTTGGATGGAGCAATTTCTACCACTTGTTAAAGTGTCTCAAGCTGCAACTCCACATATGTGGACGTGCTAGCCAAGTTGAGAGCTAATCCTGCTTGTTCGCAGTCTAGATTATCCCCTATCGATGAAGAATCCGGTTTGCTAATGAGTCGCCGTTGGAACGCTGCCAGTGATGATTCTTGGTTATGATTATTCCTGACGGTGCTTTACAAGACGAAGTTATAGACAAGTTCCATCATGATTATGGTCATCCTGGCATAACTAAAACTGTCGGATTATCGCGTGCCGTATGCGACTTCAAGGGTTTGTACCGTAAGGTCAAGCACTGGGTCACCTCTTACGTGATATGTTCACAATCCAAATACGGCCGTACTCTGACCAAGGCCATAGCGACTACTAAGTATGAGTGCCGTTATTATAGGGCGTGGTTGGTGCAGATTCATGTGGTCCTATTAAAGAATCTAATTGGAAGAAGTATTGGGTACTACTCTTAGTTTGTTATATAAGCAAGTTTATGGCAGCGACTGTTATTGAGTCTCCTGGAGTAGTCGATGTAGTGTGCGCCACCACTGAACTCCTTGACGCTAACGGTTACCCCAGAGTTATAGTGAGTGATCGAGATGGTTGTTTTATGAGCACTAACTTCAAGCAGTTCATACTCTATGTAGCTTTGAGGACTACAGAATTAACGGTGTTATCCATGGGTTGGGTAGGTCCTATGGGTCGCCAGAGCTTGCTTTAGTCGGCGTCGCTTGTGACACCAAGTTCCCGTCGGGAACTTCCCGAAGAGCACTAAGTTCATACTCTATGTAGCTTTGAGGACTATGTAGCTAGGAATGGGCGTCCCTGAAAGAGCGCGCCCAAACCTTTCACGCAATCACTCAGGTGCGACCTGCCCCACTGAATAGGGCTGCAAATGAAAAAGCTAAATTTAAATGAGCCGTGGAGACTGGCTGATTATTCGTATACACATAGATCTCTACGCTAATGGGTGCCCTCTCGAGTATGATTGAAACTGAAATTCTGTGACCAGAGATTGGTCTTGAAATGTTCGAACACGTGATGCTGCGTGATTGTAGCTAAATCTCTTAAGAGCAGTTTCATGGGAATTCGAAGGTTGACTCGGTGAATTGGGTTTCAAGGTCTTAGCTTTCAAGTGATACAACAAATGACAGGCATGATGCGCTCTGTGACGTCTTCGAACTCACGCCCTGGGGTGAGAAATATTAGATTTGGTACGCCTGGTCAAGCACGCCTCTGTCACTTATCGCCGATAAGTTATCGAGACCATGACACATCATGTTTACGTGTTGTAGATGGCTCGAGTTCAACATATAGCTAGGTCGTTATAAGTTACACTATCATTGAGCATATTGTCCAATAATCAGGATAATTTACCATTGGTAAAGTATGGACGGTGATACGCTACATCAACACCCTTGATCGACATAGTGTGAATCGCAATGTGCAATAAATCGTCGGGAGCACATCATCACTGGAGTCTCCAGTCTGGATATTCTCGAGGTGTCTGATCGTATAATATTCTTGACTGCGTCTACATTTCCACGGTTGAATCGAATCTCCTATCGTGGTTTTCGTCCAGATAGCTCGCGGAAACC
>NW_003200268.1:0-1920 GCF_000006405.1 Perkinsus marinus ATCC 50983 | reverse complement strand
GTCACAAGAACAATTTCCTTACAACAACATTGCGTTCAAGTATAGTATTAGCAAGAATTGAAAGAAACAATACAAGTACGGTATATATCCAATACAATTCTTACTGCTGACTTACCATAACTAGAGCTGCTGCCCATAACTTTCATCTCCACCTTCTCTGAAATGTCGTTAATTTTCTGATCCACCGCCAAAACCATCGTACGAAGACAAGACACTCCCTTGAAGCGATACCTAGAGGGACACTGAGCTGCCTCCAGTGTGACCGAGCTCTCACGTGATGTAGTCGATGAAGAAGAGTATCTCTATAAGCCCACCCAGCCAGGAATTGAGGTCCGAGTAGTTCCGTCCGAGATTGATCTTCTTGTACATCCAGTTGAAGGCGTAAAACACTCTATAGCCGCCAACACACAGTATAAAAGTACCTATGAACAAGAAAAGAGTCTCCAGTGCTTTTTCACGGACCTCATGTGCTCTCAACGTGGAGAAGCAAATCAGGAGTGGAGAATAATGAGCACCTCACACATACGAGCTGAGATATATAACATCCCGTACGTACTCACGCCACGGTCATGATTGCCCTTGTCCCTATACGAGAAGACATACTGAGGAACCTGGAACCATAAAAACCGTTAATCTAAGTTGGCTGAAGTCAACCAAGAATAGCACAGCAGAGGAGCCAGAGAAACGATTCCGGATAACATGGGTACCATGGCGAATCCCTCCAACAACTGGGAAAAGGTCCAGAGGATCTCGAGAATGGCAAAGGCTTTCGTGGTGAGAAGGGCCAAGATCGCGCACTACACCAACTATCAAGAATTGTAAGAAACGGGGAGTGCCCACCAAAGAGATGATGACAACCAAATTGCAGGTGTCTTTGCTTCGCTCCCATGTGATGTGCCAAACCTTGAAAATGTAGCAGATAATAGCTGAACTCGCCACATACCTAAACGCGGGTTGTATCATTCGATTCCTTGAGAGAACCTCAACGTGTACGAGTAGAGAAGTTGAACTAGAGAATTTCAAGTCTAATTCATCAACTAGATCGACGACAACCCGTATATGAGATACAACGGCCCAACCCTGGACCAAGACAAACGATGTAACCCACGAAGAAACGAGCCACTCTGTCGCACAGGCGCACAAACTGATTTGCAGCTCATGGTCTCGGGTCACTGCAAACCTCATAAAATTTATTTTTCGTATGAAAAAAAAACGCAACTGTTCATAAGCCACCAACTCCCAGTATCACGTTATCTTAAAAAGAACCAAGTACGCCCGCTGATTGCGCTCGAAGAGATCCAAATATCGGCATACAAACGTAGTCAAGTACCTGGAGAGCAAGTGTTCTCGATTTTTGAGACAAATCTTATATTACAAAATTTGTGTGCCACAACTGAGACCCTTACACGACTTGTTCTTATACAGAGTAATGCAGAGCACTACAACACCGAAGAGATGAAGGTAGTCACCTGTGGAGAATGCCACTATCGTAGTAGCAGGTGACAAATACTTCCTTGGTGAGACGGTTTCACCCGAAGAGCTCAAATTAGACAGAAATTTCCGAGTGAACGAGTATTTTTTTGCTACTCGTTGAGTATGTTTACCCACGTATCAACATCGTAAAATGATCGTATAAGAACAATGCGCGATGTGCCAAAATTTACGGCGTGTGTCCTTACCTATGTATCTGAACACGTTCCAACTATACTGCGATACGGTTTGCGCAAGTTGATGAAAGTCCTCCTTACCATGCAGTTTGGACCTGAGATCATCCGAACACAACTGATTCTAGCGTGTTTCGGTTTGGGTGTCAAAGAGGACGACAGGTGAAGCGATTCGGGTATAAGGTATCTTCGAGGAAGAGTTTGGGAGGCTGGCACTGGGAAAGGCGTTTAGCATTCAAACGCCCTTCTCAGTGGC
>NW_003203274.1:0-2208 GCF_000006405.1 Perkinsus marinus ATCC 50983 | reverse complement strand
CTGACTTTTGGCTCCTTCCAGCTCGGCGACAGCCGAGCGGGAGGACGCCCTTCGGCGAACCCGACTTGTTGAAGGGGAGGTGGATTTTGCTCGTCTTAACGAGTTTATGAATGGGTTCTTTAAATGAAACCATTTTCATTTACCATTACCATTTTCTGTATCAAACAATGAGTTGTCTTGGCATATGTCAATTTGGTGGAAGCTTCAATCTGTAGTACAATCCGGATACATGGATCATTGGAACCGGATGATCGTTTCGCGCTATCAAACTTCCTTGAGGACGGATGCAAACCATCTGATGGTGTGACTCACACCTCACATCTTAGAGATGGTTATGATATTTTTCTGGGGTTCCGGATGGAGCGGTAGACGGCCTAGTAAGGACCACCACTCCCTAGGCATGCCTGCGAAGGGAGCCTTGGGTGTCATCAAAGATGACACCTTTGGAAGTATGTACACTGTAACCGTCCCTGCAAAGATGCCGAGTCGGCATCTTTGCAGATGTGTAAATCTGGAATCTGTGTAGAATCTGTGTAGAATCTGTGTGATTCTAACAGATTCTTACACTTGTATTGATGATTTTAACAATATCCGTCAGGGAAAGAGGATGTCCACTGATACTATCGCATTCTCCAGGAGAGCTATCGATGCGTATCAAGGGTTACTACGTTTGAAAGGATTTCTTCGGGTTATCCGTAAGGGCTGCGAGTTTGATTAATAATCTTTTCCGCATACTTTTCGCTCTCTCACAACCACGCCGCATAACAGCTTTGGCCAACACACGAGACGTCGTGGTGATGTGAATTTTTCTCATATTTTTGCGGAGTACGGGAATTACATTTTTCCGAATGATATGTGTCTCCATAGCTCTACTGCCAGTAGACTGCTGGTATGGTTCGAACGAACGAACGCATGTGTGCATACTGACACTACATGCTCCGCTCGCTCCCCAATGAGGCTTTCGTGCCAGTGTGTGCCCAACGCCTGACTCTAGGTTTCCCTATGAGTTTCCGATGCACTCACGGTCTTGGCAGGCAGCGATAAAAAGGATCCTCCCTAGGCGAACCTCGTGAAATTACTCTTTAGACTACACAAGGCGATTCGCTTCAGTTCAACGATTTCGCTGCAACGTTACTGGAGTCACCAAGGCGTTTAACGAGTTTATTTTCAACTTTACTATGATACCTTCTTTCGGAAATATAGTGATCATTGACGGTAAATTATGGTGTTAGGAGACTGTGATGAGATAATATGTGAGGACTCTCTGTTCGTTGGGTGCACAAGGACACTTGCTTTTTCCTCTCTGCATTTGAGCGACCATCATCAGTTTGACTTCTTTAATGTCGACCCGAGGCGGAGGCGCCGCTGCCTCCCAATCCTCAACGGCTTCTCCTCCGGGAAGTAAGTTCATCACTTCATGTCACTCGTGAGTTGGAAATTGTCCCATTCTCCGTTTGAGCATACGAGATTGATCCTTGTTACGGTCTCGATTCGGCTCACTCGAATTTGGTCGAATTTCCCGGCGTTGTTGGTCACTGTTCTGCGAGGCCTTTTACTTGAAGGTGATATCTATCCTTGCCAGGCTCAACTTCTTCTGAGGGTGGCGGTAACCAGCAGCAACAACAACAGCAGCAGAATGGTCGGAAGCGGGGTCGACCTCGGAACGACAAGGCAGGTGAAAGACAACGGGATAATAAGAGGAAGAAACCTAGTGCGAAGAGCTCTGATGCAGGGGGTGAGATACATGGGAGATTGATAACGGATAAGACAGGATTGATTGTAGTAGCTGTGGTAGTAGAGGGACTGTCGCATGCAGTGTTGGAGTAGGAATATATGTTCACTTTCCTCAGCTCAGCTCAGGAGTTTTCTCACTAATTATACAAGTTTATATACGATCCGTGACAGAAATGTTCAGAAACATCCGAGAAATTCCCCAAAATTTCCTCGGAAATTCCATATTGCCACCAGCACATGTAGTTGAGTATGCGCATATTTTCCTCCCACACTGATCGCATGTCTCGCTTGAAGTGAGGGCTGCCTTACTAACCTTGTGGCAAATTGATTCATTCGCTTCCAGTGCGATGAAATTGGTGATGATCGTTTCTTAGCAGCGTCGGCGTATGCAAGCAGTCATGCTGGGATAATCAGCCATGTTGGGGTGTACATCTGCTTTCCTTCAGTGAGTTCAGGAGTTTTTTCCCTATATTA
>NW_003212979.1:77428-85623 GCF_000006405.1 Perkinsus marinus ATCC 50983 | reverse complement strand
GCAGGAGAGAGCCTAGGAGTCCAGCACAACCCTGATGTATGTCGAAGCGAGCCTGGGGTGAGCGAGCGCGTGCGGTTGTGTCATCACGGTTTCGTGGGCATTGTATAAGGTATGCGTTAAGTGAACCCCTCAAAGGGTATGGTAGCAGTTTAATGATAAACTGGACTGCTGATATACTATATCAGACTTTTGACTCCGTGTGATATAGACTCTATAGTCTATATCAAACTATATCAGATATAGTTAGCGAGGCCGTGCCTCGAGTTTATTTTCTTTCTCGCCAAACGCCAGGCAAAATCAAAACTCTTGACTCAGCGAGTCGCCCCCCTACCCCTCCCCTTCAGATCAGAGCATGAGGTCTCACAATATCCTCATGTCCACCCAACATTGGGGAGGGGGAGGGAGGAGGCAGCTACTAACAGTAGCGCACCAGCTGAGTTCCCCAACCACACTACTTTTGCGTTTGACTGCAGTGGGCGATTTCGCGTGAGCGGGATTCTTGGACGATGCTGTTGACAATGTCAACTTGACATATCAAGGGAAAATAACTTACGAACTACAATGAGGCGTGTTTCGCTCCCTGAACACAGGACAAGAGACTAGCAAGGAAGGAGTCTCCTATAGATGACAGAGAGCCTCTAGGAGTCGATGGTTCAATATTTCAGAATAGAGTCGTGTTGGATGAAATAAATATAGCGAAACAACGACCACAAGCGGGTAGATCCCTCCTGCTCTCCCTCGGCAAAGGGCAATCAAATTGAAACCATCGAAACCGTTTATTTCTATGCTCCTCATGTGACCAGTGACGGCACAAGAAGGAACCAGGGACAGTTACTATAATTGGCGCATCATCCCAGTGGATCCCGTCGGCCTTACTGCTCGTTTTTGGTACTGGCACAACAAGTGGCACTTTTCCCTCCAGTAAGCACAGGCCGTCCGAGATGCCGAAACCTGTTTGGTTTGGGTACATGATGTACCGTACATCCGAAAGTCGTCAATGACGATGACTTCTAGCCGGTTCTCGATCAGGACCGCTAGAGGATAGCTGGCAGAACTCGGCTACACGGTAGATATCACTTAGATGTTTAGCTAGGAACGTCTTGCCACAGACTGAAAGTCCTGCGAGAGCGATGTTAAGGTTTCGACTTCTGTCACCATTGAGCATAGATACAACGGCATCACAGGAAGTCTGAGGTGTAATCTATATATTATTATATCGGATAACTAACTCTGCTCCGTAACACCAAATCCTCGACGAAGTTTCACTTCATCAACTGCATGAAATTTGTGTAACACTAATACAAAGAGTCGGCGAGCGAGATCCAGCCATTTCAGCAGGGCCGTTTCACCACTAAACTCCACAATGGGTGGGCTTTGTAAGATTCTGAGCTCAGTTTTTTGGAATCGATCTATCACAGAACATGATACACTCAGTCATGCCAAACAACAAATAATCTTAATCTGTTAGACAGATTAAGGCTGTAGTACAGCCTGTAGTCTACAGGACCTGTAGTACAGGTGCTGTAGTACAGAAGCAAGTATTACTTGCCAAGTAACTAGGTTACTGTAACCCCAAGTTGAACTTCAAGACTTGAACTTAGTTCAAGTTCAAGTTCACCTTGCTTCAAGTTGTTCCAAGTGTCACCTCATGACGCACGACGAAGACTTGTGAGCGCTCGCCTTGATGATCGATTCCAGCCGTTGGGGCTTTTACGCACAACAGCCAATTCTGAGCATCACTACGATACTCTGTCT
Source organism: Perkinsus marinus ATCC 50983 (assembly GCF_000006405.1). Taxonomy (NCBI): domain Eukaryota; phylum Perkinsozoa; order Perkinsida; family Perkinsidae; genus Perkinsus; species Perkinsus marinus. The sequence goes on along the minus strand of NW_003212979.1, from coordinate 83,868 downwards.
ATGCGGAGAGCTGTTCTTAATGCAAATTGAGCTTTTTTATAAACGAAACTTGCGTAGAGATCTGTAAATAGCCATTTTTGTTAGATTTCCTGGAAATTCAAGGGTCGTGGAAATTTTTCCGAAATTTCCCTCGGAAATTTCAGGAATGGAAATTGACACTTGCAAAAATCACAGCCTGGGTGGCTTCTTCAAGCCCTTCCTTATCACCTGATAATTGTGCTGGTATAAACGAGGTGCTCGACGCGTTGTCCGACGCCAGCGAGGATGACGCTGTTTCTCAGCTGCAGGAGGTGCAGAATGAGTCAAACAAGGCAAATGTCGTTCCGACGCGCGCATTTCTTGAATTCTTCGTAGTTGCTGGGGTACCATGTTTGCACAAAATGAAAGATTCTTCCGATGATAGCAGATATTGCACGTATGAGGGCATCGTTCGTCCAGCCCCGCTAAGGTCAAGGTTGAAAAATAAAGAGAAGAAGAAACTCTACGCTATATTCTATCCTGCGACTAATGAGTGGAGTGGCGAGAACTATTGTATGCTTCACATCCAAAGTAAAGCTAGAGGTGGAGAGATTTTAATAGACGATGCGTCCTGGGAGTCATTTGTGAGATATAGAGAGGCTACAACATCCTCTGCGGATTGTGATGAAGAGCTGTGAAACTTTGGGGCTTCAAGAACAGTATGGCTAAGTTAGCCGCAACACGGTGACTCACGACCGATGACATGCCAATTCAATGTGAATTATCCATATGTGTCTTTCTGCACCATGGTTTCTCGTTAGTTAGTCAATCCTTGGCTCAACAATGATACAATGTGGTCAGTCACGAATCATTCGTATAAGGCAGTTGCGCAGTCGCTGAGTTATAGATTGTAGCAACTATCGAATACTCATTGCATTATGCCGCTGTGACATTGTCATCCACACTGCTCAATAATTGTCAAATGTTGTACATGACGCTCTAGCACTAGAATTTCTACCCTGGAGCCGAACTGGCATTAGAAGATTGGCTTAGTCAATGCTCCTAGAGGAATCGGAATCAATCAGATTATTACTGATGCTTGTGTTATCCAGCTAGCTCAATATTATTTGAAGCTCATTTTATGCGCCAGCGTCATGAAAGAGTCCATAGAGATCGATTTCAACATTGCTTTCAAGAAGGTTGCAGATAAACGCAGCTCATCTCTGTATCTCTGTTGCCTTTGTAATGGAAACGAGACTAAAGTCGATGGATCTGCCCGTCGATCTCACCTGTATGAGCATCACACAATAGCCGAGATACTTTCCGTATCTGGAAGGATGCGTCAGACACAATGTGGAGAGTCGAAACAGCACCCGTTGAGTGTTTTTTGTCGAAGAGCAGTAGGAATCGGTGTTTTTCTCGGATTCTCTACCCGGTCTATCTGTGGTGAAGCATTCGGATTTTTAGCTGAGTCTCTACATCCGGGGTATTTATCTGATCCGAGAAAGCTCACTTTATCGAAGGCTAGACGCCTAAAAGATATTGTTCTTCGAGATTATTATAATAAGTATAACGGGTACTTAAAGACCACTACCGAAGGTATATGCATTATGCTAGATGGCTGGACACCACCAGGGGCAACATCTAACCTGGTAGCTTGCGCTATCTCAATCCGACGGTCGAATGATACGTTCTGCATGCCCTTCCGCGCGAAACCCTTGGAAGCAGAAGATAGGGAGACTGGAGAATTCATCTGCTCCTTTGCCTTGGAGTGTATAAAGGAGATAAGAGATGGTAGCTCACTAAGAATATTCCATGTATACGACTCTGTTCCTTTTTAGTGGGGGGAGAGGTATTGGCCGTTGTATCGGATAATGCATCGAATGTTCAGTTAGGCAGAGCTCTGATAGTGGAACGCTTGGCTTTACAAGATACGAATGAGCACGAAGACGCACGCAGAGCAAGATGTTTACTTAGTGTAGGATGTCTGAGTCATCAGCATTCCCTCATGATATCCGATATCACCGGCTTGGTGAGGAACACCACGGGTGAAATAGTTCGTGTTAGCCAATTCTATCATCTCTGTGAACTTAGTGGAAAAGCTAGGCGCTGGCAGCGAATGCCGTTCATTTCTCGTATATTCTCGATAAATAGGTGGTTTATTTCTCGATAAACTGTATTCAGGGCGTGCAGCCTCGAGGGCATCGGTCAGACCAGTAATACACGATACATCATTCAGCATCGACCACAGTACCACCTTCTTCCACGATTTAATGACAATCGGCTTCATGGGTCTGGGACAAATATGGCGTCGCATATCCATCGATGCAGGTGGTGATGCAAGACGACTCAGACGTCTTGAAGGTGCGATAGTATGAGGACTCGTGGCAGTTGCTGATAATGAAGCATTACGGGTTCTCGGTGGCGTGGATCCGCCCGATGTACGAAGAGCCTCACGATGACCGTCTTCCTGGTGCAGAGTACTACTACGTCGTGTCGTGCCTACTGATTTTTTAGTGTGACGATCACTGACGTGCTTTCTAAATCGGGTAACATTCCAAGCCATTTCAGTGTGTTCCCCATTATCGCGGCATATAAGACAAGCGTATTTTCCAGGATGGGATGTATTCACCATTGATGGAAGCTCATTTTCCATTCCAGGTATGAACTCAAAAAATGGAGTGGCATCCAGAGCGCCGGGAGTTTGCTGACGACCAGGCATGTGTTACGAGAGCTTATCAACAATATGACAACGTGATTATGTTACAAAATTTATAACATCGTTGATACTTGCAATACAACTTCAAGTTGGCAACTTGCATTGCAAGTATCAATTATGTTATTATAGCATTTCTATATGATAATGTTAATTGCCTCGTTTCATAGGACTCCTATGATAGGAGTCTCCAACTCCAGTTGAAAACCAAATTGAACTGAAACTGATAGTCACTTTGAACTGAGTCAATTAACGAACTTTATAAACGGAACACTATACAAGAAAGATGCAATTTAGCACCGACACACGCTGCTTGTTTGATGCCAGTTCTTTAGCCATAGGAGTGGTTCTGACAACCGCTGATGATATGGACCATAATATGGTCACCATATCATATGGTCTTCTATGACTATTGTGCGAACTCCAGAATCTTCTATCGATCCTGGCAGTCGATTATCTGCTCATGTCAATATTCGTGAGCTTGATGCCTTCTTGAAGGCGGTAGAGGTAGCCGTTGAGTATGAGTACGTCAAGGTGACGTCGTCAACGTCCACCTCATAACTGATTCCAAATCCGAGTATGCGTAGGTTACGAAGTTGCTAGCTCACAAGAAGATATCGGTTCACGGTTTTCACAAACCATTGATAGTGCGAAGGCTCGAGCTGCTGAGAAGACTGATGTCTGAGTTTTGACTGCAACTGGCTATAAGGCGGGTGAAATCTGAGGACAATCTTGCAGACAGCTTAGCCAGATACCCCAAGGCCTTCCGCAGTATTACTCAACCGGCAGTGACTTGGCACTGACTGGCATTTGGAATTGCTCATCTGAATCATACAAAGGATCTGAAGCGTCGTGGTGTCCCTCTCTACGAGACCTACAGGCTGCAACAGAAGGAGGCATCCCTGAAACTGACATCTCTGCATTGACCTGTGACTCAGATTTAGGGCTATACTATCATTGAAATCGATTCCATGTACCGCCGAACTTACGTTCTCAAAACATTTTGGGGGCACATGAAGAGACCGTTCATGGGGTGGTATCACTCCTAACCTGCCATTCGATCTGACGTTGAACGTGAGCTTTGTCGTCTTATTACACCACCGTATCAAGCTGCTGCGGCCCTACGTGATCGCTATCTGAGGCAGGGTGAATCCGTGGACTCTCTTTTGTATGAATTAAATAAGCTGTATTTTGAGGCTCACTTTGTCGCTCCGGACTTGTCTGCCCCAAGTAAACTTCCGGACTTCAACGACCTCATCAAGATGGATGCCTCGGCCAGCTATCACCGAGATATGATACTCAAGGTTCTCGACGCCCTTCCCCCTACTATATCTTCGAGGTTGCGTGTGATGAAGTTCACCGATGTGGATGAATTGGCGTATCAAGCCAGGATAGAACTGGCAACTCAGTCGTATGATACTCGGCGATATTCTCCTGAAGATGTGCCTGGCCCCCTTGAGGCCACCGCGAGCCCTGTCGTTCACCAAGATCAGGTTGAAGGTGAGCTAGCTGCTCTCCGTGAGCAGGTAGCCGCGCTTACTCAAGCACATTTTAATCAAGGCCAGCGGCCAACAAGAAGGCATCGTGAAAACAACCAGAATAAGTCCGGTGACTCCCGTCTGCCTGGTCGAAAGTGGTGCATTTACCATCGAGCTTCTACACATTGGACTTCTGACTGTAAGGCTATTGCACGACTGGCGGAAAAAAGAGAGTTGGAGAAGGATGACGATAATACTAGCACCAAGCAGTTGACCCCAAATGGGGAGAGGGCGGCGGCTCTGATCGCTCCGTCGTCCTCCGAAGAGTGTCTACGCGATCAGGATTCGTTGATGTCGGACCAATAAGTTGTTCTTGTTTAATTGATACTGGTGCGTCTAGCTCCTTTATTGATAGTCGGTTTGTGATGGGCTTGCCTTTGAGCCGATTTCTCATACGGCTTCCGAAGCTTATGATCTTTTCAACTCCCTCCACGAAACTAAATGTGGATGAAAAATTGGTACTGTCGTTCAATTTTTCGGGTGATTCTGACCATGCGTTTGATCAGACTTCTTACATCATGAACCTGGGTTCCTTACCACATTGTATACTCGGTCATGATTTCCTTACTAAATATTCAGTTACCTTGCATTTGAAGAAGGAGTGTCCTCAGGGTGGTATTTTATCCTTTTCAAAGATAAATGATATCTCAAAAAATAGTTCATGCTGTCCAAAGGCTTTTCGTCCCACTCTCTCAGGATTCTACAACCCTAGCTTCGGGTTCTAATACTACTACATCCACTTCTACCACAAGAGAAGAGACAGCATTGAATAAGTCGGGTCTATCCAAGAAGGCTAAGGAGCTCATATGTGACTGGAGACCGCTAAGATCAAGCCCTGGTTCTGCTTCTCAGTTTCGAGTTCGCCAACTTCTACCTGCTGAGGTCAAAGATACTGACCAGCAGGAGGTCACATGTGAAATTAAGTGGTCCGATTCTTCTACTCCATCATCATCAACGCCGTTTCCTTCGGACTACTCTGAGGCTCTACTTCACCAGCTCAACAAACAAGAACGAGGCTTGTATATTGGTCGGAAATATATTCATACTTATCTAAAGGGTGGTGGCAAGAAGTCTCACGCGACCAGATTCCTCAGGGTTCTCCCGTGGCCGTCTGTTTTCCTATTAAACAGCCGGGCCATTCTACTCCCGTGCGGCCTGTCATCGATCTGAAGGCCTTCAATGGAGCAATAGGGGTCCCATCATCGTATTTGGGATTATCAACTGGTGAAATTCTATCAAGGGTCCGAAGTCATTTTCATAAAGGTGATGAATTGGTTGTATTGGATCTATCTAAGTGCTATTATCGGTTTAGAACAGTTAAACCGCTGTTTGTGAGGGTCGCAGGTCGTTTCTTCCGTGCTCAAAGGATGCTTTTTGGCTTGGTATGTGGTCCAGCTTGCTTAGAAGAAGCAACTCACCACTTTGACTCGGTAATCGCGAAATCATCTTTGAAGGCCGACCTGTCGTATCATGCCTGGTATTACGATGACCTCTCGTTGATAGGTAGAGGACTTTCCCCTTATGTTGAAGAGTTAGCATGTCATGCGAATGTGTTAGGTTGGGAATTTCCACCTAATAAACGTTCTCGCTTGCGTCATGTGTCAGAATGCCAGGCTTTTAACCATGCGTTCAAAGCCCGTGCTATGGCTGACGCTCACTAATGCTATATTGGCGACTACCTATTTGCAAGCGGAAAAAGGTAAATACGGCTTTGAACCGGAATTTAGTAAGGGGACAAGTTCTTCCCCATCTATCTGTTCACCTCAGGTGGCTGATGTGAGTCGGTCTTCTCAGTGTTCAGGTACTCAAGTAGAAGACAAGGACGGCCAGGGCCCCTATAAGCCATTCTTGTCAACTACAGCCGATCAACCTGGGGACGCTCAGGGAGACGGTAAAAAAATATAGGGATAGGGGGGATAGGGTTACCAATAAGGATTACCCCGAAGACGGCAATGCTGATCAACGCGGGCAACAGAGACTCCATAACGCCTCTGACAATAAGCAGGAGGGTAAGGAAGGGTACGAAGAAGATAAGGTGAACGATGAAAACAAGACGGATACTGCAAATGATAAGAGGAGATATGGAGAGAGTGGAAAGCGATACGACCCCTATGATGGGAGCTCTGGAAGTGGGAGTGATAGATCGAGAAGGGATAAGTATGGTGGAAGGAGAAGTAGAAGTCTTCTACTAGAAGAAGAAGATCCCCCTTCGAGCGACCCGACATCCT
>NW_003212979.1:66446-77328 GCF_000006405.1 Perkinsus marinus ATCC 50983 | reverse complement strand
CGAGTAGATCGTTCGAGTTCGGAGGATAGAGATTATGGGGTGAAGCATCGCTAACAGGCGGTGGACACTTCCATCCCAGTACGTAGGGTTGTACGATCCTCTCGGAAGTGTGATGTCTGTGCCACAAGAGAGTGTCGGACCAAGATCCACTACAAGGACTACGACTCGGCCGAGCAGATGGCTATGAAGCTAAGGCCAGCAAGAAGGTATAACGGTGGAGAAGATATACGGTCTGGTACGACATGGATCGAAGAAATGGAACGAACTACTGAAGGTCATTCTGAAGTGGTTCAATATTTGTGGCTGAAACACCACACGGATTTGGATGTGTGGGGTAAGGTTACTGACAGAGATTGTCCCCCGCACCGGTGCTATAAGTCATTCGCCTATCATTTAGAAAGGGTCTGCAGAAGGTTTAGGAAGATACATGATACCGATGAGCACTTACAGCGTGCCAATAGGGCCTTTCAGTTATGCACGCAAGGTAAGGATTCGGTTCATCGGTTTACGAAGCGACTCGAGAGGCTATCTACTGAGCTATATCATTTGGGTGCTCCACCCTTGGAGTATATGCTAAAGTGGAGGCTATATACGGGTTTAACGGATAAGAAGTTGCGAATCAAGTTGGATGATTATGTATCAGGCCCTAAGGTGAGCTATCAACGGTTTCGCGAGAAGGTTCTCACCAAGCATCGGCGAATGTACCAAATAGCGAAGATGATTGATGAAGACTACGCTATGGAAAATGGTTATGAATCTGGAGAGAGAAAGCGGTTTAGGAGTCCTAGTCATGACCGAAAAGGATCGAAGTTTGTACAAGCACTTCTACATGCATCCGATAGTGAAGATTCGGCAAGCAGTATGCAAAGGTGTCACGTCTTTGCCATGAGGCAAGATAAGGCCGAGTTCAAGTGCTATCGCTGCTTGAGTAGGTCATTCTGCAAAAAGGTGTACAGCTGAAGAGCCCAGGGATTTAGATGAGAGGTGTCTAAGGTGCGGGAGTCCAGGGCACAAATTGGATGACTGCAAGATCCAAGTTGAGAGGGCTACGTGTGCCAGATGCGGTTTGGCTGGTCATTTGGCCTATGTGTGTAGAGGGAGAATCAAAGGTCTGACGTCTTCAAGGAGTCCATCCCCTATGAGAACTAATCGCCCAGATAAGGCGGAGGTGCATTGTGCTACTTATTCTCCATTCAGGGTATTTACACTTTCTGGTGGTCTACAGGGTTTAGAAGAACGGTATCACCTTAATCTATCTTGTGAAAAGAAAATGGCTATGGTTATCGGCGATGTTGGAATTGAAGGAGAGACTATTGCCGCGCTCTTCGACACAGGAGCCGAATTATCGCTAGTCACTATATCTACATTAGAGAGGCTTGGTAGGAATGGTGCTATCGATACTACGGTTACCCCTCCCATTGTCGTGGCAGATGGTGGTAAGTTGAGGATATATGGTGCGGTTATGTTACGTATTACTACACCTGATATTTCTATTAAGGATCAGTTTATAGTCACTGATGATTGTTTAACTGTTCCGCTGTTACTAGGATGTCCAACATTGGCAAAATTGAAGACATCTATCCACGTCACCCCTGAAGGAACTTATATCCAGACCAACGTGGGACCTGTGGAACCTATTAAAGTTAAAGGGAAGGTGAAGTTCTCAGATAAGGTTGATTATTTCCCTGAAGAAATATTTCGAGGGTGGGAACATCCAACAAATGAAATATTGGTGAACTATCAGGTCTATATTATAAATCAGTTGGTGAGAGCGGATAAGGTTCAAGGAGTGAATGCTGATTATGTCACCGTGGAGAAACTTGAGAACCCTACATCCTTATGGTATTGGTCACGGTTCCCTTGTTAAGATTCTTCAATGGTAGAGAGGAGAACCAGTAAGGTATCTTGTGTTGCTGGCCCCAATGACGACGAACTCGTGGACAGGGACTCTGATACTATGGTTGAAAGGATGGAAGATTTAAACTCCCCACAAAAAATAGATGATGGTATTGACACTCTTAACAAAACGGTAGAAGATGATCAAGTACCTCTACTACACCTTTTCCCGTGCAAGTTTGACAAGTGAGCAGACGAGAATGACAATGTTACCATCAAGAGTGACAATGAGAATCCAAGTTTGCCACAATCTAAATTTGTTGCAATCAAGATTGACAATGAGAATCCAAATTTGTCACTTTTCTATTTTGTAACAACCAAGATTGACAATGAAAATCCAAGTTTGTCAAAGTTCAATTATGTTACAATCAAGATTGACAGTGAGAATTCATGTTTGACACCGGCAGAATATATCACAATCAAGAATGACAATAGACCATACAAGTTTGACAATACGCACACAAGTTTGACAATACGCATCCAAGTTTGACACTTCAACTTGACATGTTGACATACGGTTCAAACTGATTGCTCACTTAAAAAATCACACGCATTACATAGTAGGGAGGTTCCCGAGTCATCGAGAGCTCTACGTAAACTTGGGATGACATCGAAAGAATTCAAAAAGCGACCCCTTGATTCCCTTTGTTTACCCAAGTATCCGATAGCCTATACATGTCTCTTATCTTGTCAGTGGTAAGCTTTTGCAATATCGTCACACATTCCTCGCAGCATATCTTCCCGGTCCGGGTATAAGAGCATTTGTTGCTCTTCAGCTCTCCGCCTATCTGTTATCGGATCCCTCTCACTCAACTTCTCCTCGATATAGGCTTTGATCACAAAGAAACCCTCTTCAATGTCAAACTTGGATGCGTATTGTCAAACTTGTGTGCGTATTGTCAAACTTGTATGGTCTATTGTCATTCTTGATTGTGATATATTCTGCCGGTGTCAAACATGAATTCTCACTGTCAATCTTGATTGTAACATAATTGAACTTTGACAAACTTGGATTTTCATTGTCAATCTTGGTTGTTACAAAATAGAAAAGTGACAAATTTGGAATCCAAATTTTGGATTCTCATTGTCAATCTTGATTGCAACAAACTTAGATTGTGACAAACTTGGATTCTCATTGTCACTCTTGATGGTAACATTGTCATTCTCGTCTGCTCACTTGTCAAACTTGCACGGGAAAAGGTGTAGACACCAAGCCTCCATGGGAAGCTTTGGAGAGGGTATGGTGCTATGATGGTATTGCCATACTTGGCAGGACAATAATGAGTGTCCCGTGGATTAACGAAGGGAAACCCAAGATGAATTATCGACAAACAGCAGAGAGGGGAGCAAGGGCCTTTGATAGGTTGAATGATGTTCAGAAGGTCTCGTTCGAGAAGGTGCTCCAACAATATATAGAAAGGGGATTCTGCGGTATTGTGAAGGACAATAGGGTCGACCAATTTCGTATGATACCTACAGCTACTGAGTGTCAAAGGGTGTGGGAGTTGTTGGTTAAGGACAGCGTTCTGGAGGGATCAGTAGTGACATTGCCAAGGCACTTAACACCGGCTCACCCAGTGTTTAGGGACAGCCATGTTACTACCCCCTGCCGGATAGTTCTGGACTTTAGGGAACTCAACAAGTTCTGCTTTAAGGGTGGACGGTCCCAAAACAATCTACTTGGGGCACTTCTCCATGTTAGGGGATTTCGCCATTTGATTGGGTCCGACGTATCAAAGGCTTTCTGTCAGATGGTTGCTGCTCTCCCAGATATACCGTATACCTTGTATACGTGTACAGGACCTTATACGGTTCTCTGGGAAAGGATCTCTTCTGGGAGTACTACAGCACCGAGCATGCCTGAGGCTTGCTCTTATGATATTACCGGTGAGATATCACAACTGGTAAGGTTGGTATCGATGAACTCTAAGGAATCGGTCAACGCGAACATTCTGAACGACGACTTAGTATATAAGGTCCTCTTATTTCCTAGGAAGGAAGGGGTCAACTACATAAAAAATGGACCCCCGATACCCAAGAAGGTGATGTTCGAGAAGTTCGTGGACGACTTGTTCCTTGGTGGAGATACAGCAGAAGAAGCGCGGTCGAGTAGGGAGTTCGTAAGTCACTTCTTCAAGGGACATGGGTTGATTACAGATCCACTTAAGGATCTTACAACCTGTCACGGAGGTTGGGAGGAACTACACGAAGATGGCCATCTACTCGGCTATACTTTAGCCCTTGATAAGGATCAACTTATGTGTATGTTCTCTGGTTACATGCCCGCTGAACAGTGTAACAAAAGAAGGGCTTGTGCTATACTTTCTTCGCTGTATGACCCTATGGGATTGTTATTGGAAGTGGACATGGCAGGAAGGTTGATATGGCGAGATATCTGCGCTACGTGTAAGGAGTGGTCAAGTATCCTAACGGTTGATTTGATTGATCGGTTGAAGCTTTGGGTACGGCAAGTCGAAGAAGTTGTTGCCACGGCACGTACGCAACGGTTTGTTGAGCTCGCTGAGAAGGGTATTATTGTGTCCACGGATGCTTCCAATGATGCATGGGGTGTTGATATAAGGTGCACAGGAGACTACCTTCCGGTTAGAGTTATGGCACGGGGGGGATTATTTCCGGTACCCAAGCCACTTGGTCTATACCACGTAAGGAACTAGGCGGAGTGTACCATGGTTTGAAGATTGTGAAAGCAATCTCAAATTACTTACCAGTGAAGACCTTCCTGCAGCCGTTACAAACACCTCTACAAGATCTAACCCCACGGTATATGGCAAGACCCCTCGTGCTCCTCTGTGATAGTGAGATTACTATTTACAGATTACGTAAGGAGTCAAATGATAAGTGGCTTCCAGCTCCGGAACGCCGAAGGCTGAGTCAGATAAGGGAGATGTGCAAGGAGCTAGATTGCGTTATAAGGCACATACCGTCTGAGCTCAATTACGCAGACTCTATTAAACTAGGGTTTGATCGTGGAATCGATGCTAAGGAGGTTGAGGCAAGTTTGAAGTCAAATTGTGTAATCTATGACTATAGAGAAGCTCCTGAACAAGACCAAAGCAATGATGTGAGGCTGGGTGATGATTGCGTTAAGGTCATGGCGCTTGATGTTGATGGTATAGACTTGCCCGAACTAACTGGCTGCAATCCAGAAGAAGTTGAGGAACTACAGGCTCTGGAAAGGTATGCCACGCCCGATGGCCGTTATGGTGAAGGTGTCCTTAATGATGCTGACTATGAAAGGTGTGTGGCAATTTGTGTTAGAAGGTGCTAGAGTTCCGACGTTCTTCGTCGGTTTAAGCAATACCTAAATGGTGATATAACAAGGAATCACTTAGGTATGGATGCCACGAAGTTGCAACGACTGGGTAGGATTTGCTACCTGGATCAAGACGGTCTTATTCACCGAAAACCAAGCGATCCCGATGAGACCGAGAGGGACCAGATTACTGGAGTGTTATATCTTGGTGAGTCCGATTATTCGGATCGTATTGTTCGACTATTATCTGCGATTTACCACTACATATACGGTCACCTCGGTATTCCTCGAGTTTATGATAAGATTAAGATGAAGTATTCGAGGAAGGGTCTGAAGCGGTTGGTGAGGTCAACTTTGAGATCATGCATACCCTGTTTGAAGGCTAGAGCTGCACGCAGCCTGGATTATGTGACCACTCATGTACAAGGGTTACTGACTACAGGGCTGTGGCAGGTTGTGGGTGCGGATTTGGCTGGTCCTTACGGACGAAGACAAGGCACGCAAGGAGACGATGATGAAGAACACTACTTGTTGTTGGTGCATGATCACGCCTCTGGCTTTACTTGTGCAAGGCCATTGAAGGATTCCAAGCCCAAGACTATCGCTAAGGTGTTACACTCTGTGTTCTGTGAACATGGAGCGCCTAGAGTCCTTATCACTGATAGGGATAGGGTCCATCTTATGCGTAAGGAGATTAAGGTGGTTCTTGCGAAGCACGGTGTACGGTATTATACTCTACCCGGTTATGCTCAATTCCTGAGCTTTTGGGAAAGAGCTCACAAAGACTTTGTCGAAGTGACGAGAGCATTGACAGTATCTATGGATCGTTCTACCGAAAGCTCGTATATTGAGGACTACCAGCTAGCTGTTATAGCATATAACATCACCCCAAGAATCTGGGCGAATGTAAGCCCAGCGGAACTCCATTTTACTTACGGTATACGGGTTCCTGGTGACCGTGGTGACACAGACGGTGATATTGATTGGGACGAGTTGAGGGTGAAGTATTTCGATACGGATCTCTTGAGCTTTGTCAAAGATAGCGTCAAAGACCACTGTTGGAAAGCGCTAAGGAGAAGTTTACGGTTACCATGAGAGAGTACTTGGAGCTATGGCGTATGCGTCAAGAGAGAAATCTTGAGTGTATGGCTATGACAGAGGATCGTAGGTATGAACCTAAGTTATTCGACTTAGTGTTCACCTCCAAGTGCCCGGCTAATCGTATTGGTCACCATCTTGATGTTATATGGTCTGGTCCTTCGACTATCACTTCACTCAACGGTACTGCAATGGTTGGTATAACCCCCGGTATTATTCTAGAAGGTGTTGGAGGGGTAGTTGTGAGTGAAGAGGGAAAGAGTCTAGAAGTGCCAGAAGGTTACGGTCCTTCGGAGGTATACCCACTTGAGAACATCAAGCATGCTCCGGCATTGCAAGGTGTGATTTATGGATATCTTCAAGAAGGGAAAAAAGTCTTTCTGGATTCACAGGGAGCTATTAAGGTCCTTAATTTAAGGATATGACCCTGAGGCCTGGAACGGAGATTGACGACTTACGTTTACTTCAACGTGCCAGGAAGAAGATGGATTTGGAGAAGATAGTTCGGGAATCCGGACGGGTCCGAGACGAATTTGGGTCAGAACTGTTACTCTCTCCTGGTATTTGTCCTTCTGATGAAGAGACACAACAGCTTGAGGATAGATTGCTACCACCAGAGAGCTTCATTATGGGTGACTCGGAGGAAGGTGTACCTTCTGAGGATGAGGATCCAGATGAGGAAGATATGGTGGATCTTTCAAGGCTTCGAGAACAACTTGGTGTTGGTGATGATTATGAATTTAGAAGGTTCATGAAGAAAGCACCTCCAAATGGTTCGGATGTGGTTGTGGCGGACAATGACTACGACGGGTTAGCCACTGTTCTCGAGGGTGATGCGGGAACTGAGGATGGATCTATGTTGGTCCAGCCTATGAGGGTTGAACTCCTCGGTGGATGCTTAGAACTTGCCAAGGCTACTGATGAGGACATCCTTACGGTACAGCTCGATAATATGGTCTACGTCAGTCCGTGTGGCCATAAATGGACACGCCAAAGGAGTCGAGACCTATTGAAGCTATTACACGATGTCCAGGTTCCCCATTGCTAAGCCTCTATATAGATTTTACTGTTAAGGTGCCTTACTATTCCTATGCTATACTGTTATATAAACCGTAGCTGGTGGATCAGTCATTTTCTACTTATTAGAGTTTATTTGCGCCACAAGATGGTTCGTGCTAGTGAGTCAGTCTTGCTCACTTAGCAACTCTTGCTTTTCTTTCGAGCCGTTTTTTATTTCCGGTTCACCAGACGGCACGTTGGATAAGGGTTTGGACATGTGTGATAGATCTTGGTGGTCAAGGGCAGAAGGATGATAAGGTTAGTGATTCCAAGTCTACTTCCAAGTCGTCTAAGGCCAAGTCTAAGTCTTCTAGTTCGACGAAGAAGAAGGATAAGAAGAGAAGTCGAAGTCTAAAAGGGATGAAGAGTCGAGCAGTGAAAGTGGTGATGATAGTTCTAGCAGCTCTGACTAGTGTTTTCTTACTACGGTGCCCTTATTTCCTGCTTCTCTTTGGTCTTCGTTATTTTTCTCGGTCCTTGAATATATACGTGAAGTATTGAGCTTATTGATCTGGTTGTTATAAAATCGTTGATTTTACGCGGGCAATGCGCGCGTCCGTACGGCGCGAGGTATGACACTAAGGATTCTGTGATGCTGGTCATAGGCGAGCGCTACTTGCTGTGCATGCGTGCTGCTTTCACACCGCTGTGTGTTCGCGTGTGGTTGGGCTTTTATAAGTTAAGTTAGACTAAGTTGAGTCCGGTATAAGTTCTATACAAGGCTTTTACTAGTTACTGACTTGTACTAGCTTACCTAGGGATCCATATCTATATGAGGATATGGATTATAGGGTCTTCATTGTGTTGCTATAGTTTTGTGACCATTGATTGCACTCTATTGGGCACTGGATCATTCGCTATGGTTTTGCGAACCCTTATAGTTTTAGGGTTTTCGACTCATCGGAGCACTAAGGTTGACGGACCACATACGGACCACACCGTATTAAAATCACGAAGACATTCATCTCTCCTTTTGCGAATATCAATAACATGTTTACGCAACACTTCGACCAACTTAGCTTCTCGAAGAGCTACATCTTCACCAGAGGCTTTCTTCGAATTGATCTCGCCAAAGATGCCTTGTGAAGACCAACTATCCCTTGGGGCAACGTCATCAAGAGAAGCAGGCGGTCTAGGGATAGTACCAGTCATAAGCATTTGGGGAGTCATATCACGAGCACCACGCCAATCTATGCCATAACTATTGAGCTGACCCTGCAACATAGCAGCTAAAGCCTACGGGGAATTCACATACAAGCCTCAATGGTTGAACTTCTAGAGCGCGCGCCCTCCTCAGCGTGTATGAGGACACAAAGTTCCGTTGTGCCTTTCATACACGTCTCAATAGTTGAACCTCTTTCACGCTCCCAAAATTCATTGGGGAGTGAGAAGCAAGAAGAGCTCCAACATTCTTCAGCGTGTGTCCTTCCCAATGGCTTCCAGCACGCTGATGGTTGAGGTTGGAGCTATATTCGTATCTCAGTTCTAGTTGGCTCCTTCTCACTCCCGCGAGCTCTCTTCCCCATGTAGACGGAGAGATCGATCATAAGAAACTTTAACACAAGTTCGTAAGTAGTGAAATTCAGAGGTTGATCGACTGGAACGAATAAATGAAAATGGTATGGAGCTACTTGGTACTACCAAGTTGGTAGACAAACTTATCGAAGTTCTATGTGAGAGATAGTGGCGTTTGGTCTTCGGAGAAGACCTGCCACCCAGTTTATCGATGAGATGTGGCGTTGTATGAGATAATGCTAAGTCAGAAGTAAAACCTCTACGGAAGCCACGAGAGCTGACACGACGAGAATCAAGTGTGTGGCATGTGGCACTAATGATTTTCCATTAACTTAATGGAAAACCATTGAATCCGTGAGTGACTCCCCTAGATGTGGACAGCGTGAAGCGACTTCACGCTGTGCCGAGGACGCTAAGCTTCCTTGTCGCTTCATACCCACAATTGCTCCATGCAGTATTACTGCAGCACTGGCGTCATGGGACTCGCGGGGCTAAGACAAGCAAGTGAGATAGGCAGAAAATGACCCGGGATCCTAGTAATGGCGCAGGTTGCACAGTGACACGATAAGACCCATGTGAGGGGAAGCCAGCGGCCCACACGATCACGCGTTCACGATCACGCCGTCTCAATTGCGTGTTACACCGAGCGCTGTATGAGAAAAAAGTGCTCGAGTTAAAAGCTGCTGAGTTTAAACTGTACGGCTTGGGATACTACCGATTGCGACTGCCGCGGCATGTGTGGTACGATTTTCTGATATCACCATCGGCTCTTTCTGTCTCCTTCGCTTTTCGTCTCGCTGAGTCACCTGGGAGGGACGAGCACATCTTCAGGTTGCTGTGATTTGTGCACTAAGGTGGCGTTCACGTGAACCGATCGATTTTTCTGCGGGACGTGACGAATTATTCGTACAGATGTGGATACGTACGGATGTTGGTACGTACGGATGTTGATATGTACAGATGTGCGGCAACGGTTTCACCAAGCTTGAACCCTACTTTATCCTACCCAAGATTCTCCTCCGAGGATAACTACATAGACGATTATAGGGTCATTATGAACTGTTTTCTAGCAGCTGTAATATCACTTCGTTCTCAATATGAGTAAATCCCTCCTACTCCTCTCGCTGTGCGCCCTGATGTCTCAAATTCGGGGTGATGTCTCCAATCTCCGAGGCGTATTCGACAAGATCAAGGAACAGAGTCGTAGGAACACTCAACATGTCTCCTCGTTTCAACGCTGTTGTCCTTTGTCCAGGATCCGTCTATACCCCAGATGAAGACTCACAACATTTTTCCCGCTTCAAAAATGAGCTCGATGAGAAGATTCTACATGAAGACGTATCAATTGAATACCTTACTGAATCCTTCAACAACACCAAGCCAGCTTTATTGCAATCCATGGTTGACAAGATCAACTCGATGCAACAGTCGTGGACTGCGTCGAAAGATCAGCCACCTTTCAAGGGTACGTCATGAACTTACGTGAATACCTCTCCGAGTCTCAAACTCAGGGATCAGTATCACTTCTCGACAGATATGTCAATCAAAGACCTTCCTGCTGGATGCTCTAAGGATACGATGTTCTCTTCGACTCCGGACGAAGGTGGCGAAAATCGCCTTCTCGGACCCACAAACCCGGTGTTGACGACTTTACCAAGTAGCTTCGACGCTCGGCAGAAGTTTGCTTCCTGTGCTGATGTCATCGGCCATGTGAGGTAGTTCTCCCTACTGCTGTTATGATAACTCCTAAGTGGAAATTCATCGCTCAGGGAACAAGGCGAATGTAACAATTGCTGGGCAAGTGCTGCCGTCGGAATGTTCAACGATCGTGTATGCATCAAGTCCGGCGGTAGAACCACGGATATTCTATCTCTCGGTTACCTGACTTCATGCTGCAATCGTGCTAACGGATGTCCGAAGTGAGAGATATGCATTGAACCACGGGCGATGATAATGCATTTTTTTAATGATAGATAGAATAAACTTCATCTTCAGATCGAATGGGTGTATGTTTGGCTCCGTGCCTGAAGGCCTGAACTT
>NW_003212979.1:62881-66346 GCF_000006405.1 Perkinsus marinus ATCC 50983 | reverse complement strand
TGTATAAGGTATGCGTTAAGTGAACCCCTCAAAGGGTATGTAGCAGTTTATGATAAACTGGACTGCTGATATACTATATCAGACTCTTGACTCCGTGTGATATAGACTCTATAGTCTATATCAAACTATATCAGATATAGTTAGCGAGGCCGTGCCTCGAGTTTATTTTCTTTCTCGCCAAACGCCAGGCAAAATCAAAACTCTTGACTCACCGAGTCGCCCCCCTACCCCTCCCCTTCAGATCAGAGCATGAGGTCTCACAATATTCTCATGTGCACCCAACATTGGGGAGGGGGAGGGAGGAGGCAGCTACTAACAGTAGCGCACCAGCTGAGTTCCCCAACCACACTACTTTTGCGTTTGACTGCAGTGGGCGATTTCGCGTGAGCGGGATTCTTGGACGATGCTGTTGACAATGTCAACTTGACATATCAAGGGAAAATAACTTACGAACTACAATGAGGCGTGTTTCGCTCCCTGAACACAGGACAAGAGACTAGCAAGGAAGGAGTCTCCTATAGATGACAGAGAGCCTCTAGGAGTCGATGGTTCAATATTTCAGGATAGAGTCGTGTTGGATGAAATAAATATAGCGAAACAACGACCACAAGCGGGTAGATCCCTCCTGCTCTCCCTCGGCAAAGGGCAATCAAATTGAAACCATCGAAACCGTTTATTTCTATGCTCCTCATGTGACCAGTGACGGCACAAGAAAGAACCAGGGACAGTTACCATAATTGGCGCATCATCCCAGTGGATCCCGTCGGCCTTACTGCTCGTTTTTGGTACTGGCACAACAAGTGGCACTTTTCCCTCCAGTAAGCACAGGCCGTCCGAGATGCCGAAACCTGTTTGGTTTGGTTACACCCGAAAGTCGTCAATGACGATGACTTCTAACCGGTTCTCGATCAGGACCGCTAGAGGATAGCTGGCAGAACTCGGCTACACGGTAGATATCACTTAGATGTTTAGCTGGGAACGTCTTGCCACAGACTGAAGGTCCTGCGAGAGCGATGTTAAGGTTTCGACTTCTGCCACCATTGAGCATAGATACAACGGCATCACAGAAAGTCTGAGGTGTAATCTATATATTATTATATCGGATAACTTACTCTGCTCCGTAACCCCAAATCCTCGACGAAGTTTCACTTCATCAACTGCATGAAATTTGTGTAATACTAATACAAAGAGTCGGCGAGCGAGATCCAGCCATTTCAGCAGGGCCGTTTCACCACTAAACTCCACAATGGGTGAGCTTTGTAAGATTCTGAGCTCAGTTTTTTGGAACCGATCTATCACAGAACATGATACACCCAGTCATGCCAAACAACAAATAATCTTAATCTGTTAGACAGATTAAGATTCAGCAGGTTCTGCTGGATAAGACAGATCCTGTCTTATTCAGCGAACTGGACCTAGGCCTAAAGCGGTCTGGCTTCTTCAGCTGGCCTCCGCATTAGTCGCTTGGGTTCGGCAGGCTAACAGCAGGGTGTTTCACGGATTACGAAGCCAACTCGAGGTCCAGGACCAGCCTTGGTGGTCCCTGTTGTCGAGCTATGTGACCGTGGGGGGGGGGGGCATTCGACCAACCCACCCGCCCCCATCGTCTGGCTCAAAGAGACATCCCGGGGGGTATGCCAGGGCGATTCGGTATAGAGTTTGCCGCTCCACCAGCACGATCCGGCCTTAGGGAGCCGAGCTTTGGGTCAGAGGCCAGGAGACAACTCGCCGCAGACTCTGCGGCGCAGAGCTTCAAAGACCGGAGAACCTCACCATATGCACACGCGAGAGTCTCGCGGCGAAACAGTCTTCCACAGTTCTTACCAATACTGACCCCTTTCCTAGGGTGCCGCTATGTTGCCCTGCCTTGGACTTCCCCGCAATCGTAGGCCTTGGTCACTGGGAATAGTGGTGTTAGTGGTTATGGTAGTAGTAGACACTCGACGGTCAACTTCGCCATTTTCAACAGGGGCGCTCGATACCGTCGGTCAAGGACTAAATTGTAGTTGTACTTGAGCATCGCTTGGATCAGCTTGGAGTCTCGTCTTGTACGGTCCAGCAGAGGGCAGCCTCAGAGAAAGTGCTTGACATCTCCATCCGCGTGCCTACATGGGCAGCTCGGGTCCGCTCGCAGCCCCATCATATGACAATGGTGTGGAGTCGGGGCCTGACCTGTAATTAAAGCGGAGAGCCCCAGCGATGGCTTACCGGCCTTCAGAAATCTTCTTGCGTGGGTGAAACCGCAGAGGAAGTCTTGGACACTTGTGCCGAGGGTGGATCGTCTATCGAGCCACCAGGACTTAGCGTCGGCTTCCATCTGGGCTTTGAGCCGGCGCTTGACGTACGACGTCGAGACTAGTGGAGCAGGTTCCCGCAGGGTGGTTGAAAAATGGGAAGAATCATTCCATTCTTTCCTTCCCGTAAAACATGGGAAGCTTCCCAGGAAGAATGTGCGACCACCCCACATTCAATGTGGGAAGGAGGGGAAGTTTGTTAATTTTGGGGCGAGCGCGTAACTGTTTTCCCAGTAACTGTTTTCGTTCTAGTAACTGTTTTCGTTCTAGTAACTGTTTCGTTCTCCCTAATAACGAAAATGTCTAGCGCTTCCACTTCCACGGCCACGGACGGACAGCATTGCAGCGCTCCGGGCTTTGCGGACATCAGGCACAGCATCCTAGGGGTATGTCACACCTCCAATATGGGTGCCGCCAAGAAGTCCGAGGTTCGCGATCTGTTGGAAAATCTGCACTATCTATACACTAGCGCCCAGGAGGGTCTAGTCAAGGCTCAATCTAGGCTGATTGGTCTTCTGGAAGACCATTCTGCTCTGAAGGATGAGCTCTCCAAGAGCAAATCCAACCCGGCCCGCCCCCTTCCGTCTGACGGTCACAACTTACCCAGGATAGGCGACAACCACAACAACTCGCCCAAAGAGGGAGCTCTCATCTGGATCACCGGCGGCGACATTGATCAGTCGGATAAAAGTACCGAATACCGCATCAAGGTCGCTGACAAGGTCGGTGCTAAAGGTGGGGTTGTTATAACTGATAGCTTCTTTGCCAAAGACGGTAGGCTTGGCGCACGTGTCTCGGATGCTGATAAGGCTCGGGCCAAGGAGGCCGCGAGCCTTTTGGGTTACCAGACCAAGGTTCTCGGTGCAATTGACCCCGAGCTCTTCATCAGAGACGTTGGTGATATCAGTGAAGAGGAGCTACGCGATGCGGTAGGCGACTGCTGTACGGCGGTCTACAAGAAGGGCCTGAACGCCTTTGTCAGAGTGCGCAGGGACGGTCTGGAAGATCTTCTTAGTGCCGGCATCAAGGTTGGCTGGCGTCTCCTGAAGCCAGAAATCCGCCATCGCAAGGTCATGTGCTACCACTGCTGCGCGATTGGGAAATCGGCTCACCTTGCCAAGGACGGCCCCAATGAGGCTGCCTGCTGCAAGTGTGGCCTGAAGGGCCACGA
>NW_003212979.1:60219-62781 GCF_000006405.1 Perkinsus marinus ATCC 50983 | reverse complement strand
TATATGAGAGCTGAAAGTTGCAGCCTGCCTCCTTTTCGATCAGATACTTCCAATACTTCCAATACTTCCAATATACATATAGCCAACATGGCCAGCGATCTGTCTGATGCCGAGAGCGCTCTGCAATAGATAGTCTTCGAGATTAAGGACAATAAACATGAACACACATTACTCTTCTTTATGAACATCATATTACACTGTTTCATGACGTGGACTATGACACTTGCGTGATCGTGTTGCCAGTGAGCTAATGTTAGTAACATCATGCTATTAATTCTCACGCAAAAAATGTATAAATCTCAGATCAAAAATTACGTTCAGAAATCACTCATCAGTATTACTTGAAAGTAGAATACTAAACTAAGCATCACGTACCTGTTGCATAGCATAGCGCATTTGCCCGCGATACCATTGTTTGCTTAGCATTGTATAGATTGCATAGATTTAGTTTTTTTATGATGGATTAGAACATGTTGCATGGAATAGTTATGTTTTGCAGATTATTGTGGCACAGTACGTCTTTGCATCAGCTATATACCGATACTATAACTCTTTCTGCACCACATATATAGTGGTAGTGTTAGCCTCAGTGATTACCTCAATACCCCTTGAGAGGTTCACTCGACGCATATCCTCTACGGTGCATACGAAACTGTGTCGAGACAACTCCTTGCGCTTGCCTCAGGCTCGCCGACATACGTCGGGATCATACTGGACTTTCATGCTCTCTCTTGTGCTAGCTCTACCACTCTTAACCTGAACGGTACTCCCCGGTCCTGGGTACTAGGGAAACAATGATGAATCCCGGGAGGATTAGTGATTCTTTTCTCGTTCGGGAGTTGGGGTTCGGGGAGTTCCCGCCTTGGAAGATCGCCATTCTTCCCTGACTGGACACCTGAAGGTTACGAAATTTGGTAAAAAAAGGTCTAAATTTGGAATAGGTGTGAAATTTACACTTGCATTTGGAATTTAGACAAATTGCACTTATCCTCTGTAATAAGAAGCATCGTGAAGTGGTCTACGGTGCAAACTCTGCGGTGTCGACTATATGTATACAATACACCAAGGGTAACATCATTCTTGTCACAAGATCATCGTAAAGATAATCTATAATACAGCGTTTAGTCACAGGCAGGATGGGTATTATAACTTGGAGTAGTCTTTGAATATAACTAGCTTATTAGGATAAGTTATACGCATTGTTGGAAGATAGTTCTCTCTCCTCAGCTGAGCTCAGGAGTGTCATCGCTTATTGTGGGAGTTTATATATGAATTCGGATAGAAATGTTCAGAAACCAACAACAATTCTCCCTCACCAGATGCAAGTTGTGTTTGTGTTACCCTGTAACACTTATGGTTGGATAACACTGTTACACAACAACATGAGGTTCTTGAGTTACAAGCCCTCAGACTGTTTTGTGAAAAGTTGTAAGTAAAAGTGGAGGTTCGCAAATAACGGATGAGTGAAAGAAGAATACCTCTTCGAGGAGTGGTTCTCGCATAATAAGTGTGAGCCGCTTGTATACGAATGCCCGTGAAACTTTTAATGAATCGCGATCGTATCAAAATCACTGATCTCTGAATCTCATGGCTGGTTAGTGAGACTTGAGCGTCGCAACACACATATACTCGAGTATGTTGCATTCACCTGAAAAAGAAGATTTCACGGATGTCATGAAGAGTGTTGAAGCTCACCGTAACCAGAAACTCCTCGCTTCAAATAGAAGTATCCATCTTGGCCCCAAGAGGATCCCCAAGAATTTCTGATAACAAAGTAACTGACAACAAGACAAAAAATGCAGTAAACATTCACATTGTGTCACCTTACTCTTCTCCATTCTCGGTGCCATAACCAACCGCCACAACACCGTGATCAATACGTCCATGACAGGTTTCTAAATCCGTAATATTCTGTACACATCAGCATCGGACGCAAATCTTACTAGACGAATACACTCCGGATTGGTAGAAGCGGAAATCGGGATCCGAGGCATACATGGCGATGGAGACCGGAGCATCCGCCAGCGCTTTCATCAAGCCCTGCTCGGTCTGATCTAGCATGTGAAAGCCGGTAACCTCCCCAGCCTGTGAAAAGGATGATAGTATTGTTTAATGCAGATCTTACCGGGATGCCGTCAGACCGTTTCTCAAGAGGGACTTGACAGGCGTTGTTTTTAGCAATATAAGGATAGGTTGACTCTTGATCGAGGCCAGCTGACTTTATGTATGTATAAGCATTCTCCATGAGTCCTCCGCTACAACCCCTGAGAGAAAAATAGTGTGAAAGTTTCCTACTGGAAGTATACACAAGAGAATGCAATGAGAAAATGCAAGAGAATATGGCATCAATTTGCAATGAGGAACACATGCATGTGGTGCCACTTACTCATTCCCATAGCTGGAACTACAATCGATAAGCTGCTGCTCGGAGAGTGACAAGAGCTTACCCGTAGCGATGGCATACTGCGCCTCAAGAGCACCTGAAAATGGCACACACGAAAATCAAAGGCACACACATGCATGTCCGAGGGAGTTACCAGTCGCGGAGAAAGCCCAGCAGCT
>NW_003212979.1:46557-60119 GCF_000006405.1 Perkinsus marinus ATCC 50983 | reverse complement strand
GCTTTAGACTGTATATCGTTGTTGTAGTAGTAGTAGTAGTAGTAGTAGTAGTAGTAGCAGTAGTAGTAGTAGTAGTAGTAGTAGCAGTAGTAGTAGTAGTAGTAGTAGTAGTAGTAGTAGTAGTAGTAGTAGTTAACTGCAATGGTAACCACCCCGCCACCGATCACAGGGTCTGCCCACCGTCCATAACCTCATTCGACGCGACCTAGGGTCGCTAGCTAGGCTATATTAGCCAAGGCCAACGAGATGGGCCACTGTAACATTCGAATTAATCAGATAAATATGGGTAGGAGCACGGTAGTTTTCCAAGAAGCCATAGATAGCTTAGATGCCGATATTATAGCCATACAGGAGCCGCCGAAGCTAGCGCAATGCAGAAGGATCCTGGATACGGCTAAAGGTGACTGGTTGCTCATCTCTGCTCAAAGTCCTAGTCGCACTGCTATACTCGTCAAGAAGTCGGTACCGTATAGAGTAGTACGTGGTCTGGTCGACTCTAGGGACTGGGTGATGATTGACATTCCTTGCAAGGGCACTCGCTACTCAGCTATCCGCCTAATTTCTGGATATTGTCCCTCGGATGGGCGCATCACTATGGAGCAGTGCCTTGCCGGTCTGTCAGACTTCATCGATGGCCATCACGTTATCCTCTGCTGCGATAGTAATGCGTGGAACAACTCGTGGGGCACACCGCCAAACGGGGGGTCCTATCAGCGCTGTCGAGGCCAAGTCCTCGAGGAATGGGCTGACGGCCTCAACTTGCAGCTCCTCAATGACCCAGACTCGCCACCAACATTTCGAAGTCACAGGACCGCTAGCGATGGCCCCGAGATCACGTCTCATACTGATGTCACACTGTGCTCCGAGCGGCTATCTCGAGATATTAGTTGGTGGAAGGTTGATTGGTCACACCGCATGTCAATGGTTTCCGATCACGCCACAATAACGACGGTCCTATCTTCTCGCCTTCAATGCCCCACTGCGCCTCCTTGGCATGGGAAAAGTTGGTTTGATGAGGAATTGTTTGCAGAGAGAATCTCCTCAGCTGTCCACGACTTCGCTGGCGTCAAGACCTCCATTGCACTCGAGTGGGATCAGGTCGTTGCTGTCACGGACGAATTATGCGAGACCTTAGCTCAAACTGTACAAGAATGCCGCCGTAGCTGCTACGGCGTAGCAAGCGAGCACGCCCGGAGTGGCCAGTATGGTGGACTCGTGAGCTGTATCTGCTTCGTGACAGAGTACGCTGGCTTCAGAAGAGATTGTAGAGGATACGAGGATCTTCGTATGTTCGTCCTGAACTACGTCCCCCTCTCGGAACCTCCGGAACTTGAAGCGGAAGCGCTGCCGGGAGCATGCTAGAGCCACACTTTCCCGGATAGAGGATCCACAGCGGGCCATAGCCACTCTGAAACTCGCGGCTGAGCGTGAGCCACTCATCTTTTGCAGCATTCTGTCCGCCTTCATTCATCATCGCCTGGTACCCCAGAGGCTGAAAAGTGGTTTCGTGGTGACGCTGCCTTGTGGAATAAAGTGGCCAGAGACATCATATAGTACATATCGTAGTAGTAGTAAATTGGAAGGACTGACTACCATATTGGATGGGTATTATAACTTGGAGTAGTCTTTGAATAGAATTAACTTATTAGGATAAGTTATACGCAGTGTTGGAAGATAGTTCTCTCTCCTCAGCTGAGCTCAGGAGTGTCATTGCTTATTGTGAAAGTTTATATATGAATTCGGATAGGAATGTTCAGAAACCAACAATCATTCTCCCTCACCAGATGCAAGTTGTGTTCGTGTTACCCTGTAACACTTATTTTTCATAACACTGTTACACAACAACATGAGATTCTTGAGTTACAAGCCCTCAGACTGTTTCGTGAAAAGTTGTAAGTAAAAGTGGAGGTTCGCAAATAACGGATAAGTGCAAGAAGAATACCTCTTCGAGGAGGGGTTCTCGCATAATAAGTGCGAGCCGCTTGTATACGAATGCCTTTCAATGAATCGCGATCATACCAAAATCACTGATCTCTGAATCTCATGGCTGGTTAGCGAGACTTGAGCGTCGCAACACACATATACTCGAGTATGTTGCATTCACCTGAAAAGGACGACTTCGCGGATGTCATGATGAGTGTTGAAGCTCACCGTAACCAGAAACTCCTCGCTTCAAATAGAAGTATCCATCTTGGCCCCAAGAGGATCCCCAAGAATTTCTGATAACAAAGTAACTGACAACAAGACAAAAAATACAGTAAACATTCACATTGTGTCATCTTACTCTTCTCCATTCTCGGTGCCATAACCAACCGCCACAACACCGTGATCAATAGTTCCATGACAGGTTTCTAAAACCCGTAATATTCTGTACACATCAGCATCGGGCGCAAATCTTACTAGACGAATACACTCCGGATTGGTAGAAGCGGAAATCGGGGTCCGAGGCATACATGGCGATGGAGACCGGAGCATCCGCCAGCGCTTTCATCAAGCCCTGCTCAGTCTGATCTAGCATGTGAAAGCCGGTAACCTCGCCAGCCTGTAAAAAGGATGATAGTACTGTTTAATGCAGATCTTACCGGGATGCCGTCGGACCGTTTCTCGAGAGAGACTTGACAGGCGTTGTTTTTAGCAATATAAGGATAGGTCGACTCTTGATCGAGGCCAGCTGACTTTATGTATGTATAAGCATTCTCCATGAGTCCTCCGCTACAACCCCTGAGAGAAAAATAGTGTGAAAGTTTCCTACTGGAAGTATACACAAGAGAATGCAATGAGAAAATGCAAGAGAATATGACATCAATATGCAATGAGGAACACATGCATGTGGTGCCACTTACTCATTCCCATAGCTGGAACTACAATCGATAAGCTGCTGCTCGGAGAGTGACAAGAGCTTACCCGTAGCGATGGCATACTGCGCCTCAAGAGCACCTGAAAATGGCACACACGAAAATCAAAGGCACACACATGCATGTCCAAGGGATTTACCGGTCGCGGAGAAAGCCCAGCAGCTTCCACAGGGCCCTTGATCCTTAATCGGGGTTAATACACCCTTACTTCTCCAATCCACTGAGGTTAGTAGCTGTGTGGTATCAGCTGACACAAAGAGGCTCAAGCTGGCATGTTCAGCTGGTCCTACCTTTAACAACCAACTTATCATCCCTCTTCATACTCATCTTCGAGCTTGTGCCGAGCTTCAGGGCGGCGAACTCCTCGTGTGTGAGGTCCGCATGCTCATTGACGCCCAGCTTGTAAGACAGATCTGCGCAGCTCGGCACTCGGCTCCCGGCGGACATGATGTTACTCACTTTTAGCGTTGACTTGTTCGATGTAATGGAGGTGGGCTCGAAAGATGGCATTCCTCTTGATTTCTTCCTCCTTGGACTCGTAATTCTTACCGAACCTGCAAAAACATCATAATACCTGATTATTCTGATTATCACCTTACTTATGCTGGAAACCCATAAAAGCCAAATCCACCGTTCCCTCCTCCAAGCACTTGACCAAAGGTAGGATTGAGAGAAGAAGAAATGAGATGATTATCATCATGTGAGGAGCAAAGCCTGCGGATAGTATTGCAGGAGTTGGACTTGGTATGCTTCCTAAGGGTGTTGTGCAACTCGAAGTTTGTAGTCGATGTGACGTGAAACAAAGAAAACTTCCCAGCGGTATAGCGTGTTTTCCGTCACGGAAAAATCGATCGATTCACGTGAACGCCACCTTAGTGCACAAATTACAGCAACCTGAAGATGTGGTCGTCCCTCCCAGGTGACTCAGCGAGACGAAAAGCGAAGGAGAGAGAAAGAGCCGGTGGTGATATCAGACAATCGCACCACACATGCCGCGGCAGTCGCAATCGGTAGTATCCCAAGACGTACAGTTTAAACTCAGCAGTTTTCAACTCGAGCACTTTTTTCTCATACAGCGCTCGGTGTAACACGCAATTGAGACGGCGTGATCGTGAACGCGTGATCGTGTGGGCCGCTGGCTTCCCCTCACATGGGTCTTATCGTGTCACTGTGCAACCTACGCCATTACTAGAATCCCGGGTCATTCTCTGCATATCTCACTTGCTTATCTTAGCTCTGCGAATCCCATGAAGCCAGTGCTGTAGTAATACTGCATGGAGCAATTGTGGGTATGAAGCGACGAGGAAGCTCAGCGTCCTCGGTACAGCGTGAAGTCGCTTCACGCTGTCCACATCTAGGGGAGTCACTCACGAATTCAATGATTTCCCATTAAGTTAATGGAAAATCATTTAATCGGAGGATGATAGGTTAATGGCATTAACCTAAGGGTGTTACATTTCTATATTGCACTTTTTTTGCACTTCGCAAATTGCACAATTTGCGCAAGTGCAATATCACTGCGTGCAAGATAGGCAATTTAGAAAAATTTTTGGTTTTGGGCCTAAAAATCATGGAAATCAACAGAAAATTTGATTCAAAATCAGATCTTTTTGGACAGTAAACGACGGTCAGCATGGTCTCCGTGTATAATGGAAGAATCTCCTGCTATAAAGTTAGTTTGGGCTGCGCTACAGACGCGGCAGCCGCTGCAGTGCGCGCTTTGATAAATTTCACTAGCACCCCGCATCGCTTCGCTCCGGGGAAGCCGTAACTCCTACGGAGGGGGGTTATAGTGCATTTTCTGCATAGTTTTTGCACTTGGTTTGTTATGAAAGTAAAGCGTGGACTCCACAGTGTGGAGTAATAGGTGAAGGTTTCGTTTGGGTAAAAGTGTACTCCCATACGATACGATCGCCAAATGGTTGCAAATTTGCACGAACCACTCCACAACATAGGGCGTATAGCCGATCCTGCGGTAACATAGGAATCATTTACTGCTATACCTTGAGCTTATCTACTTCAGGGGCTTTGCGAGTTGCCGCTTAACAGCAGTCGCCGAGAGGAAGAAGTCTAAGCGTTTCTCGAGGGCAAGAAGCGAGACCTTCCAACACATACAGATGCCGAGTTTCAACATCCCTGCCATACTTCCAGGTTGATGATGCGATGAAACAGGAAACATCTTTCCGATGACCATAGAGCTCTCTAGAGATCATCCTCTGTGCAGCATAGAGCAGCTCACCTGCGGCACGCCTTCTCCTTGAGCATCATCGGCTTGTATCGGGGGACCTTTGCCAGAGGTATCCGCCTCGGAGGAGGCATCCTGGAGAAGTATCGAGCCTCCTCTCGCAGCCGCACAAAACGTCTCACAGGATCTTCGAACAGCCCTAAAGGACCCATCTACCTCCATCACAATCCCATCGAGCTCTCACCGGTATTTCGAGGCTTCCCCCGTTGTTTATGATGCTTCATAAAACCTGGAGGACTTAGAAACCGAGCAGCCGTTATATAGCCCTTCGAACCGCCGAGAGCATTGGCCGCGACACAACTACTCCCAACCCATATTAGAGGTCCAATTCAAATGGCTCCATCGCAAGATTGAATCATTCTCACAAGATCCGTCTCCTGCTACTAGCCGCAGTGCTACACGATCCGCTCATAGATGCAGCCCGATTCCCTTATCTTCAGCGGCTAACTACACAAGAAGGAACCGCTCGGTCTACACACAAGAATCTGTACAGTGTCTTTAAGGCACTGTTTTACCGCGAGGAAGTGGCTTCGAGCAGCATTGATGTTGCATGTGGTTACCACATTGTGGTAGCGGCCGAATCTGAGATATAGTGTCCGAGATTAAATGTGCCCGGCTTACGAATGTTCGGATCAGAGGTGACCACCATGACGAACGTGTTGGGAGCAAAGCGATTAATTATGGCCTGAAAGTCGGAGTTGGAGAGGTCCAAAGAGTTCAAAGCAGCGTGGTGCTTGCTGAGTTCAAGATTCGTTTAGCGTTGGAACAACTCCAAGGCTGGCTCACTTGGCCCTCAGTTTGAACTGCTTCACAATATTTGATATCCTCTCGAACCGATGCGGGTCGGTCATGTGCTCCGCATTGTGATTGACAAAGACCAGGAAATTCCTGGCAGGAACGTAGACTCCTCAGACAAGACCACCTGACACTCCCATAGGCTTCCACATCGCGTACTCTCCGCCGACCTCGTCAGCTTCCACAGCACATGCGAGATTGGCAGGCTCTCTCTGCAGCTCTTCCATGTCGGGAATCAACGAATGAGCGCTCTCCCATCAAGCTCTGACCACCACACAAATTATAATATCTCTCTATCACCACACTTACCGATAGAGTGTCTCGTCCTAGATGCTTGCCTAGAAGATCTGAGTAGTTATACCAGCGAAATATGGCGGGAGAAGCTCAGAGTAACTGATGACAGCAAAACCCGTCGTGGGAGATTCTCAAGTTGGAACGACTACTACTATTTGAAGCGAGCCTCCCGCTCGTTCTCCGGCACGAGGTCAAATTTGTGGAGGAGGACGTGAACCTGGACCGTTAGCTTCATCATTGGTGTTTCACGGTGAAACTTCCACCCGTAATATGAAAAACACGAGTGAGAAATACATTCCAAGACTACTACATAACGCGAATATCGCGTTCTTAATCGAGATTACTCCACTTCCCGTAAAATGGGTGAAACTCTATTATTACGTTCAACTACTAGCTCGCGACCGAGGGCCTTCTCGTTCTGATTGTCGAAGTTTGTTTCCTCGAGACCATCGGATGGATTGAAATTGAGAATTTCGGAATTTCCGGATTTTCTATCGGGAAATTCAACTTCCCGATAGAGTCGCTACTGCATTGCGGGTAATGTGGTCCTTCTGGCTCTCGAAATAGTTCTCCATGAAGACGTCCGGTGCTCCGTAGTCCCACAAGGGCAAGGTCACATTGCCGAGGAACCTCAGATGACTGTGCTCCACCTAAGGCGAGATCGACCTCAGAGAACAACTGAGGGAAGATACGCCTCATTAACTGGTTGGTCGGATGCAGCCTATCGGTCTCCCGAGCTGAAAATCACAGACAGGATAAAGCGTCGCTGACCATCGCGAGGAATTAACAAAGTTGGAGGCCTGGAAGGGGCTTCTCGTAGTTCTAAGGTAATTTGCGAAGATGATGGACCACATGCTGGTCTTGCCCGCTCCTGCTCGTTCCATGAACAGGACCTCTTTCCCACTCGAGCTTGCACTGAGATTGTTGATCAGAGAGACCAATTACCTGTTGAATCTTGGCAAATAGTCATGAGAGGAACCGCGAGCCCAAAACTCTGCATCGTAGGGCGTGAGAATTTAGCGTCGACGACTCGAGACTCCCAAGACGAGAGTGTAGGATTGGACCCCGAGCCGTCATTCAGCAAAGGCTGGGTTTCCAAGTGTGCGCGAGATTGCCAATCAGTCTACGTCAGCGTTGCCACTAGTCTCAGATCAGTAGTCTTATTGTCTTGTATGTACCGGCAAGTGTCGGCAAGTGTGACGCCTGATGAGATCAGAAAGTTGACTCAATCAGTCGATGACAGACTGGAACGTGTCCTGACATGTCGTGGTGACGTGATGAAGTTAATCAAGGTTGCTCATTTTCCACTAGATAGGCCCAGCTAGTCGAGTTGCTTATTAAACGCGAACGTTGAAAAGTGCACAAGAAACTCCCACGCATTGTAGACACGAAACGGCCGAGAGATCTATAAATACAGGTATATCTTCACACCGAATACCAATATCAACAATAGCTTATTGTATCGTTAAGAAACGCAACTTTGATGTATGAAAAGTCTCAGGCTGAGACTCTCAGCGCCCATCCATTTGTTGGCTCCTCAGTTCGAAATCAATCGCAAGACTAAGCAGACTGAGACAAAATTGAAACACTCATCGTCCGCCTACGAGATATCCCCTGTTTTCAGAAGATAAGGTATCATCTGTTGTCAGATGAAAGTCGTTGTTAGGGCGTACGCGCTGGCATTGCCGTTGTGGTCTACAATATTTCGAAAGATTCATTGGCTGTACCCACGTACTCTCCAGCCGAAGTCTGTGCTTTGAGCTCTACCCGAGCATGGATACCAGGCGTGAAGTTAGAAGAGCGGGAGTCTCAGGGCCTTCCCTCGGCATTTGAGGTCATCAACCACGCATCTAATAAAATTCCTTTTCAGCCTGTTGCTCCAGCGTTGTTGCCGCCAACGGCGGATACCACGAGGAGCTTCACGATGTTGCTTTAACATTGTGATCAACAAACTGGTGCTGTAGAAAGGCGGTAACGGAATGTCATTATTCTCATGTTCACTGTGTCTATTGAAGGTCTCAGTGAATGTTGCGAGATAGAAGCCCGATTTCATTTTCAGGACGAGTTCTGATTCCGATAGAAGCCGCCCCCTGACTTTTTAATACAAGGCGACTCCAAAAGCGAAGAAAAAAGGTAAAGTTCATAAACAATCGTACCAGTGATAAGGCGAAGGGGGTAATGTGTTTCCGCGTACAGCGCGCAATGAAGGGGTGCGAATGCAAGAATCGTCTATTGTACTCACGATGAGAGACGATGGCCACTCAGCTGATGTCCTGAGGACATTGTCCTCCCGTTGATGGGATCAATACAAGGATCTATGAAAAAGACTTGGGTCTGCGTATAACAGTATCACGCAGACGTACAGGAAATAAGGTAAAGCGTCGAAAAGATTATTGATCCGTTTACCAGTAGGCTTTGTCTACTACGTAACTTTCGTAACGGAAGCAAAAGCGAGAGAGAGACGGTTCACATGACTGAGCTGCAGAGCGTTGATAATATTCATGAAAACTCAATGAAATGACTACGAATACTTTAACACTCGAGGAGTCGACGTCACCATATCGCCTGAAAAGGCTTGTAGAACTGGAGACAAACCGTTCAGAGTCACTCGACATACCCGCATAATAATAGGCTAATATGAAAAATAAAATAAAGACCAACAGATATCTGAATAGTGGTAGACAAAGCGACTGGTACGCTACGAGTTCCACTGACGAAAAAATACCAACTAATGGGAAGAAAGTTCTTTGTGTATTAATCTCAACGGGGTACCCTCTACCCAAACAGTCGGGTGGTCGAACTTACTATCGTACTCTATGTCGGACAAGTCACCTCGCTTCAGAGAGTTGTACGCCGGGCATTTGACAACAAAGCTTCTCACGAAGGCGGTCCACTTAGGATCTGGGATCCAGGTTCCCGGAGTCGTAGTAGGTATTTTGTAGAGCTGATCAGCCTCCTTAAGGACATCAAAGGTCACCCTGGTTGGTCTGATACCAAGCCCACAAAAGAACATAATCTCTACTGTTTGAGCATTGTTTGAGAATGTATACTTCAAATCCAGATAAGGTTTAGGCAAGTACGCGGTATATGAACCTTCGGGATCTCTGGATAAGGCGAGACCGACGAGTATGAGTTGACGAAGGCAGCCGAACATGGATTCGTTCAAGTAAGCTACCATAAACAATCTTATAATACTACTCTATACCAGGGATACAATCCAGTGCGTCGTACAATTACACTCAGAAGCCTAGCCCGCTCTCTGCGACACCACAATAGATCGGAGATGCGGAGGACATGGAGCACCTCCGACGTTCAATATTACGAAACGTAGCGAGTCCGCACGACACGTCACGTGTCACACGTGAGTGCACCAAACTGTACAGGTCATGGGTAATATACGCACACATGTCTTGACAGTGTCAGGAGTCGTGATCGGATAATCCATGACTTGCAAATGCGCCAAAGATCATATGTGGCCAGGACGGCATGGTGGGAACTGTGTTTTACTTGTTGTACACCGATACGGGCCCAGCGCATATCATCCGGGTCGGGTGGGTGTGGTTAAAGCACATCAGGCCAGTAGTGCATTGTTGCTCCACATGGAACCAAGGGATTGACAGGCTAACTTCCACGGGATTGTCGCACACGCATCTTGCACGCATGCTTGCGTATGCACGTGACGTGCAGAGCGTGTGCTCTGCGTTCCAGTTTTGCATACTCTCTCGTTACAGAGGTGATTTTACTACCGCAATGCTCCGCTAAACTTGCAAGAATAAAACAGGTTTTGTCTGTTGACCAAACTGAAATGAATATAAGAATGTCAGCTCTAGCCGAGAGAGTGACCCTTCAACTGTCTGCGTCTGCGTCATAGCATGTCTAAGCGGCTACCGTTTTAGCTTGTGGCCGCTATTGGTTCCTACTTGTGTGACAACACACGAGTGTGCTTGTGTGTACGTACACAATAGGGCGAGCGACATCAGAACCCGCACGCACAGGAGAACGAGGCTGCACTTGTTTGGAGCTCCTGTAGAGCGTGGGCCCACGAGAGTATCAGGACGATTGCGTGACTGCCCTTCTGCACGCTCCTTCCCTAAGTGAACCTATAACCATAACCCATCCACCCGTTAACGACGAGCTTGCCATTTTCTGGACCTAAGTCCATCATCACGGATTACTCTACTACGGTTTCGTTGGATGCTTGGATTTGTTGTAGACCTGTGTGAGCGAGACTCTCCTAGGGATTTAAGGCGAGCGAGAATCACAGTGGTTGATGATCCTAACCGTTTCAGGCGAGCGAGATTTACAACTGATAACCTTTGTGCGTAGAAGCTAGATTACGTTGGTATAAGCACTTGTGGAGTGCTCCACTTATTGCTTAAGTGTATCTGTATTACTTTGAGGCTATATCCGTGAGGTAATTAATCACTGTATTGATAAACCTAACCCATTATCTGTAGCGAGACGGGTATTGAGTTATTATAGTACTTGGTTCGGCACAGGGAGCCCGCGCAGTACATGAACCTAAGAGTCAAGCAACAAATAGTAGCAGCTCCTTGTTTATCTGATTGGGCCTGGTCTGGTCCTCTTTTGGTGCGTTTACACTCTGAATCTCTAGAGAGTTTGTGCTACAGAAGACAGCTACCAACGTCATTGAGAACGGAGGAAATGGTTATGACTATATTGAACGACGGTGCTACTGTTAGGGATGACAATGAGTTTACTCTTTATCGGGTGGAGTAACGTTCTTTAAATGATGTTAAATCTTGAATCTCGGCCAATGAAGAAGAGGAAGAGCTCCTGCTTGATCCCGTGCCTCAAGATAATGAAGAAGGTTATATGGGAGAGGAAGCAAGAGAAGACGGTGCTTCCTTCGTAGAAGATCCTTCAATTAAGCGTCGTTATGGAATACGGGAGCCTGCGTCAAAACGTAGCCACTGTGAAGCACTCTTCCTCACAGACTGCCAGATCAACTGTTATCGCCTGCATGAGAATGTGCAACCCTCTGGTCAAAGGCCTGAGAGATCAAGAACCCGAACTAAGGAATTGGTTTCAGTACCACAAGGTCAAGCTCAAGCATGTAGTTACTAATCTTTTACAGTGCTGATGCTGTTACTCATGGAGTTTGTCATGATGTAGTGACCTCAGCTGATATCTGTTATGTAGCCAATTGTTGGGTAGATGCAGATTGCATCGGTGAAGCCCCTTGGGGCCCTACGGTCTTCTCTTACTTCAAATATGAAGAAGTCGAAGACCTTGACGAAGATGACATTAAGATCGTGAAGGAACTGCCCAAGGGACTAGACCCCTATATTGGTGAAGATCATGATGAGATCTGTATTCTACGCCTCGAAGGTGAATCTGATGATGATTCCTTCGATCTGGTAATCGCCAGGCATCGTTACTGGATTCCAGTAACTCGAAGGTATTCGTCGTTGGACGACTCGGGCTATCAATACAAAATATGAGCCCGCTCTTATCAAGATAGCTGGATTAGTTTGGTTAAATTCAAACAGTCTGACTCTATCGAGATACGTGGTATTCGGTCTGTGCTTGAGGGCACAAGTGAGGCTCCTTGCCAAATATCTGGCAAGAAACGACGTCATATTTCAGCCTCTCTTATTATCTGCCCCAAAACTGACGTTGTGGTTGGAAAAGTCGTCAAGGCCGTTCTGCTAACATGGTCAATCAAGTGGTTATCCCGTCGGATGGCTCTTTGGTGAACCTACTTGGTAGCCGATAAAAAAACTTGGTGGTCACGAGCATAGTGATACCTGCGAATGCAATGTTCGCATACGTATAAGATACCTTGATGGCATCAAGATTTCAAGGCTAAATCTCATGCCTTGCAAGTTGCAAGTTGCAACAAATAATCTGGATCTCTATTGGTTCTGCTCAGCTCATATGGATCGCGTTTGCAGTGTGGGAAATGACGTACGACTCGTGCGATTCCTGAGGAATCGCACCATCTCGTACGGTACGAGATGGTAACTTACCATTGGTAAAGTATGGACAATAATACGCTACTTCAACTGTTGATGATCAACATCCTCGATTGACATAGTGCGATTCATCATCGAAAGCACATCGTCACTGGAGTCTCCAGTCTGGAGATTCTTAAGGGGTCGGATAACTTTGGTTGGATAATATTCTTAACGGAATCTACATTTCTACGGTTGAATTGAATCTCCTATTGCGGTTTTCGTCCGAGCCAGATGGCTCGCGGAAACCGCCTCCATTCCCCCTCACGAAAATATCCTTTAGGGGATAGACCTACGATTCGCGGACCGGCAAGATTCGTCATTAAAAGCCTCTCAGCGCCGTTGTTATTCTGTGAGCTTCACTAAAAAGGTTCGAAGTAGTGTGTTTGATGGGATGTATCGGAAATGAATTGATCACTGATGAGCGATTCAAACTTCTGGACTGTGGACGACTTCCTTACTCTTCTAGCAGCAGGCCTATCTTGTTCACGGGAATGAAAACCCTGGTCCTCGAATTCGGCGTGGGAGTTGCCACGCGACTTGCCGCGCCATGCCATGGCATGGCCGCTATGGCATGCCGCGTGAGCACGTTGTAGGATTCGGGAGTGCCTGATTCTACAACATCAAAACCCGAATCCCGCATCGGGACAGATATGAACTAAGTGATGATTCTAGTGCTCAGATTAGATAACACAGCCAAGAGAGACCTTAGTATAAGTGGTGAGGGTGGAGTGACAATGAGGAGTGCTAGCAGCTGGAACAGCCAGTGGCTGTCAGCCACCAACTACCACCAGCAGCGCCGATCTAGCTATGAATTACGTGTAGCACGCAAGTGAAATTACTGCGCAAGATCACACTACAAGCAGATTGGAAGGTCCCACGAAAGCTCCAGCAGTGGACTTCCATAGTGGAAGTTCCACTGCTGCGAGAGATCTCCGAGCTATCGAGATCAATTGAAATGACGATGAGTCCTCCTTCTCTTGTAGATTCCTTATCGAATACTTGCCTAGCTCTGTTGTCAATCATCAATACGCGCAGGAACAGATTCGTAGGCAACTCATATAAACTAGGATTCGAGCGTATAAGTTAGATGCGTGCGGGACCATCGTGTCGCAAATATTTGACGCACGATGTGAAACACTCGATACGATTCGTAAGGTATTTGCCAGTCAAGCTAGAGTCTAGCTGCTAGACTAGATCCCAATACAACTTCTTTGACTACTCGAACGTCTCAACGGAACTAAGTCCCGTTGATACGTTCGAGTGGTCGATGAAGCAACTAAATGATTTGCTCTCATGCTAGTCATGTACGCCATCTTCTAGAAGGCATATGCTCGTAGCTCAAACATTCACCGTCAATGATTCACGCTGTGCTTGCATACGTGAATGAGTCAC
>NW_003212979.1:44016-46457 GCF_000006405.1 Perkinsus marinus ATCC 50983 | reverse complement strand
GATCGAGTAAAGATACTACCTCCGGTTGTTCCTCTGGTGGTTCATCGTAGTCGCCGTCATCATCACTCTCTTAGATTCATCGTCTCATAGTCGTGTACCGGATAATCGACGCTATTCTTATGCGCCGGATCCCCCTTTGGCGTATTACGCCATTAGATGTGCTCGAAAGGGGCGTACTTTGACCGCTGATGCTGTCGGTAAGATCCGTTTTCCAAAGCTCACTGACCGGTTCAAACTTGAGGCTCATTTGGGTGCCTCTGGCCGCTTGTTAGTTGAGGCTGGTGGAGGAATACATATGAGTAGTCATGCCGAGGAACTCTTTGTCCCGGTGAAGACCCTTGAGTGTACTATCACCATTGACTTTTTAGCAACGCTCGAGGAGAACAAACTTAAGAAAGCTGCCCTTGGGAAGTTCAAATTTTTTAAAGCACTTGCTTGTGTGGTTCCTTTTCGCGGAAGGTTGAGGGTATCTATGTTCTCTTCGTGGTGAGGTACATCCCTCGGAGGGGCTCGATCGTAGTGAGTTGGAATTGATGACCCCCCTTTATCGTTGGCAAGCTCCGTATGAATCTTAAGAAGCATACTGTTGATCGAACTGCTGGTCGCTTCAGTTGTACTGGAAGGCAACCTCGCCAAATCTTGACATAATAACTGATTGATATGAGATATACACCTCACTGGAAGGGCGCGTAGTGAATCATCCGGGTGGTGGTTTGTCATGCGATCTTCCAGAGATAAAACTGTTTGGTGAGCTGCAAGGGATCTTCCCAGGGCAGCGTTTCCCGCGTTGTCGCTCAAATATGCAATAGTACGAATGCCAGCTGACAATGAAGCATATCACCCCAGTAGGCGGTGTCAGAAGTACCTTTTCTCATCTCCGCAGCACATTCAGCGTTAATTGGCCGATTATATTCCCCGTCCCTCGCTGCTCCACCTCCAGACAACGAGCTCTCAGCGGGATGCACACGACCATCTCTGGAGCCTCCCTTTCTCTGTAAACCGCAGCGCACGCCATTAAATTGCCTCCGGCGTAGCCGGGTGGTGTCCAGCCATCGAATAATATTGCAGCCGAATTCACTTCGCAGTGTGTTGCCATATGCTTCAGATGCTACTCACGGCGAATGGTTTTACAGAGAGTGCTTGCGAGCTCTACGCACAGTAAGTTTCTTAGGACGTTCACTGCACTTACATTTTCCACAGAGGAGATCTGAAGCCTCATGAAAGATGGGAACTCATCAATCATACTTCTGTTAGAATGTTCCTCCTAAGCACGCATCCCTCCTGCAGAATGCGATCAACGTATCTTTGAATCTTTAGGTTCTTCCAGTTGGCATCTTTGATGGATTTGTCTGCGGTGGTGAACTAGAAGATGTGTGGGACACTTTTCTGCATGAAATTGGTATCTATCCTTCTTGCATACCCTGCATCGCCACTGTCAACAAAATCCGTTTTTGCCTGCTGAGTCACTAGGCACTTTGTCAAAATATAGCCTTGCGTCCAGGATGGCCGATATGAAAAAATAACTCTGAGATGGACATGCCCGACATCGGATGAACACGATAGTTGTGTCACAATCTATTCTAGTCCACTAGTAATGCTGTTGTATCGAGTAATCATCTGCGTAGGAAGGATTCTGGGCGAGCAAAGAAAAGAAGGATCTGAGCGCAACAAAATACTTCCATTTGGCATACACATACTAGCAGACTGCTAGTAGTAGTTATTATTATCATTTTTTCGAGGACTCAACTCAGAATAATACGAATTCCGTTTTAGCTTCTCCCACCCGGACCAACGTTGCGGAGCCAGTACCCATGTCACGACCCCGTTGCTCCCCCCAACGTGCTGCACAGAGATGTGCATTCGAACGAGGACATCTTTGGTGGCCAAAGATCCAAAAATGAATGTCGATACAATGTACGTTCGCGGCGCTAACGTACATTGTATCGACATTCATTTTTAGGCAATTTACCCAATTGATATATCGGGTCTAAAAGGACGTAATCATGGCTTACGGATTAGCGAGTTCAACATGGAAGAAACACAAGTGTTACATCTTTTGTCTCACCAACTCCTCCACCGTTTTATTTACTTCCTGGGTGGAAATGGTCATCATCACTACGCCAATCACTGTCTGAGAGTACAGCTTATACCGATAACTATCGGCAGCGTCGAGGAGAATGTTGACGATCATAACTTATTTTTGCCCCACCCCCGATATGGCTTGCAATGTGAGTCTTGCATTGCGAGATTTTGCAGAAGAAGAGCTCATTGAGATGGTATGATACCATCCTGTCTCGTTCTGGTCCGGCCTTGGGTCCATACACTACCGAGTTCATTGGGCGAGAGTAAGTGTTCTGAACGCAAACCGGAGACATCTGAGATCACAAGCTCTCTGACCGCTGTGTGATATGCTATGCTCATAGATGCTGCGATGCATATAC
>NW_003212979.1:42417-43916 GCF_000006405.1 Perkinsus marinus ATCC 50983 | reverse complement strand
CGTCTCATTTTCGAATGTTGTCATCCACTCAGGCGGCCGGTTTTCTCAATAAGCCAAGCGTTAAACAAGCTCTCGGCGTATATAGAATTTGGGAGCTATCAAATGATCAGGTTGCCAAATTTTGATTCCATGTTAACACGATAGTTTCAGCCCAGGTCCTAGAAGCCTTCAATAAGTACAGCGCCTATGATGGGAGATTCTTCGTCACACAACTCCTCGACCACGGCATGAAAGTGAGCATGATTCGAGAGCATCACTTCTGGAATACATCGAGACTATGGAACTACGAACTCGAGGGCGAAATACGCGCCGCGGTGGGGGCATACGAGTCATCCGACTGCCAGTCGCGATCTCTCGAGTTTTCATGAGAACAAAGGAATTCAAATGGTAAATTCGATGATGTGGCTAATATTGGACGGCTACGTTCAACCAGATATGTTCAACTAATTTCGACATAGCACAAGTCATGTCTGGAGACTGAGTGAAGGATTCGATACGGCATATCCTTTCATTGTATCAGCATGGTATATCACTGCTACAGATACTTGTGGTCAATGGCGATATGGATTTAATCACGAACGCGGTGGGTACAACAGAGTGGCTGTTTAGCTTGAAAGGGAAGGGGGCGTACGGCGAAGCACTCAGACATTCGAGACCCCAAGAAATCAAGGTCAGAAGTTTCCGCTATTCCAGTGCCATCTCTCAGCACAACGTCTGTAGCGAAGAACTCTGTTTCAGTTCCCTGGAATTGGAGTCGTAGGAACTTCGCGTATTTCGCAGTACCCTAATGGAGCGAAGCTCGCATTCGTCGAGGTGAGAAGCACATTATGGTAGCGAACATTGACGGTGTCTTTCAGATGAAGGACGCAGGCCATGCACTCACGTTGTATCAACCCGTAGGGATGCAGCAGATACTGCAATCTTTCCTCACCGGTAACCTTTGGTGAGACTGGAGCAATCACAACAAGAACGTCGGCCTGAGCAGCTAGCATTGTTTAGCAGCTATCGATCAATATCAGGAACTCTTCTCATCTCGCCTTCGCTCAAGTGGATCGCTCGATATTCTCTTTCTCGGGCTCATCCAGTATTTGCTCCCAAAAATTCAGGCGATGAGTTTCTGAGTTCACGGACACCCCAGATTCTGCAACCGACCACTTATCTATCGGGCTAGTGCAAACGCTGTTCTCGCAGATAGCTGATCCTCCGGCACTGGCTTCACTCCATACGCTCCCATTGTGCCGTTGCTGTTCCAAATCCTTGTTCTCGGAACGAGGGCAAGAGTCCAAACGGTTCGTTTCATGTCGGCTAGGCAGGGATATCTCGCTTATGTAACTGTGGCGTTCACCCTTCTCCGAACCCATCTCTACTTCGCTCCAACAGCTATTGACATCCACGTGAGGATTTGACGGCGCTTCTCTTTTGCCTGCTGCAGGACGGGGTAAGTAATTACAATGACGACGGCTTCAGAAGCAAACCCAATCATTGACCAGGGTGTGCCG
>NW_003212979.1:30666-42317 GCF_000006405.1 Perkinsus marinus ATCC 50983 | reverse complement strand
AATAATCCTCATAGGTGGCCGCCATTGGTAGATTCTTTCACCAAGCAATTCTGCACTTGGCTACCACTGAAGGAGGAAAACCAGCGACATCTTGCACACTTGCGATTTAAACTTCAAATTTTTTAAAGCACTTGCTTGTGTGGTTCCTTTTCGCGGAAGGTTAAGGGTATCTATGTTCTCTTCGTGGTGAGGTACATCCCTCGGAGGGGCTCGATCGTAGTGAGTTGGAATTGATGACCCCCCTTTATCGTTGGCAAGCTCCGTATGAATCTTAAGAAGCATACTGTTGATCGAACTGCTGGTCGCTTCAGTTGTACTGGAAGGCAACCTCGCCAAATCTTGACATAATAACTGATTGATATGAGATATACACCTCACTGGAAGGGCGCGTAGTGAATCATCCGGGTGGTGGTTTGTCATGCGATCTTCCAAAGATAGAACTGTTTGGTGAGCTGCAAGGGATCTTCCCAGGGCAGCGTTTCCCGCGTTGTCGCTCAAATATGCAATAGTACGAATGCCAGCTGACAATGAAGCATATCACCCCAGTAGGCGGTGTCAGAAGTACCTCTTCTCATCTCCGCAGCACATTCAGCGTTAATTGGCCGATTGTATTCCCCGTCCCTCGCTGCTCCACCTCCAGACAACGAGCTTTCAGCGGGATGCACACGACCATCTCTGGAGCCTCCCTTTCTGTGTAAACCGCAGCGCACGCCATTAAATTGCCTCCGGCGTAGCCGGGTGGTGTCCAGCCATCGAATAATATTGCAGCCGAATTCACTTCGCAGTGTGTTGCCAGAGAGTGCTGCTCACAGATGTTTCAGATGCTCCTCACGGCGAATGGTTTCACAGAGAGTGCTTGCGAGCTCTACGCACAGTAAGTTTCTTAAGACGTTCACTGCACTTACATTTTCCACAGAGGAGATCTGAAGCCTCATGAAAGATGGGAACTCATCAATCATACTTCTGTTAGAATGTTTCTCCTAAGCACGCATCCCTCCTGCAGAGTGCGATCAACGTACCTCAGAATCTTTAGGTTCTTCCAGTTGGCATCTTTGATGGATTTGTCTGCGGTGGTGAACTAGAAGATGTGTGCGACACTTTTCTGCATGAAATTGGTATCTATTCGTCTTGCATACCCTGCATCGCCACTGTCAACAAAATCTGTTTTTGCCTGCTGAGTCACTAGGCACTTTGTCAAAATATAGCCTTGCGTCCAGGATGGCCAATATGAAAAAATAACTCTGAGATGGACATGCCCGACGTCGGATGAACAAAATAGTTGTGTCACAATCTATTCTAGTCCACGAGTAATGCTGCTGTATGAGTAATCATCTGCGTAGGAAGGATTCTGGGCGAGCAAAGAAAAGAAAGATCTGAGCGCAACAAAATACTTCCAATTGGCATACACATACTAGCAGACTGCTAGTAGTTATTATTATTATTTTTTTCGAGGACTCAACTCAGAATAATACGAATTCCGTTTTAGCTTCTCCCACCCGGACCAACGTTGCGGAGCCAGTACCCATGTCACGACCCCGTTGCTCCCCCCAACGTGCTGCACAGAGATGTGCATTCGAACGAGGACATCTTTGGTGGCCAAAGATCCAAAAATGAATGTCGATACAATGTACGTTCGCGGCGCTAACGTACATTGTATCGACATTCATTTTTAGGCAATTTACCCAATTGATATATCGGGTCTAAAAGGACGTAATCATGGCTTACGGATTAGCGAGTTCAACATGGAAGAAACACAAGTGTTACATCTTTTGTCTCACCAACTCCTCCACCGTTTTATTTACTTCCTGGGTGGAAATGGTCATCATCACTACGCCAATCACTGTCTGAGCGTACAGCTTATACCGATAACTATCGGCAGCGTCGAGGAGAATGTTGACGATCATAACTTATTTTTGCCCCACCCCCGATATGGCTTGCAATGTGAGTCTTGCATTGCGAGATTTTGCAGAAGAAGAGCTCATTGAGATGGTATGATACCATCCTGTCTCGTTCTGGTCCGGCCTTGGGTCCATACACTACCGAGTTCATTGGGCGAGAGTAAGTGTTCTGAACGCAAACCGGAGACAATCTGAGATCACAAGCTCTCTGAACCGCTGTTGTGATATTGCTATGCCTCCATAGATGCTGCGATGCATATACCGTTATAGGTCGTGCTGCGCCACATGTGCGCGCGTGAATGATCTATTTATCATAGCTTTTTCCTTATTGCCGTGCACGCAAGTACAATTCTGCCTCTCGGCTCAACTGTGCTGTTGTGTTGAGCACAGTTCTACGGGCATCTACAACACCGCCTCTGGGAGGATGAGGATTTAAGTTTTGAGGCGAGATGGGCTTGGAGGCTCCAAGTTGGAGCCCCTCTCTCCTGAGTACTGCTATCGACCCCCATTACAGACTCAAAAGAAGGCGCACAAAAGTGTCGATGGAAGACCCAAAGCAGTCTGCTGCGAGACTCAACCATGTGCGTGCGTACATGTGAAGCAAGCCACGTCGCCGCCGTGGCTATCGCACTGCGATAATCTCAGAGTTGGTGTCCAGAACGGTTGTGCTGGGTGTCTGGAACAATTTGATAATGCTGGATTTCGCCATCAGGGATGTCAGAAAGGTTCGAAGAAGAAGCAGCGTGAGTCGTGTGATCTTACACTAGCAAAAGATAAAATCTTGCATAAGGCGCTTACACGCCTCTGTGCATTTCAACGCATTACCTTTTCCAAGACTTCGAAAAGTCGAAAATTTTCCGCAAGATTTACTCATCGCCTCCTGTCAGGCGTACTACTCGTCGAAATACCTTCCCTGGACCTCATTGCGCGCGCAGTGCGTGAAGTTCCATGCGTTCCACCACGGACGAACTCACGTACTCACGCGGGAGTCTCACGTGAACCCACAAGCTCCCTCGCTGTCTCTTAGTTGTATCCCGTTCCACTTGTGTTGATGGAGCGACGCACATCATCCTTTTAACGAAGCCAATATGCTCGTCATGGTCCTGATCCTGCGATAGAGGAGGATGCCTCTAGCACACACCTAAGGGACTACACGTATCATCTCAGCATTAACGATCTCTAACAAGGGCAGTACTGTCTGCGGCAAAGCACCAGGCTCTTATATCTTCCTTGTTGTGAGACAGCCTTAGATTTTATCCAAGGGCTACCTGATTTGATGATGAATGCCACAGTCTATCAACTCGGATATTTTCCTCAATCTTTGTTGCCCGAGTCTGA
The DNA here is from genome assembly GCF_000006405.1 of Perkinsus marinus ATCC 50983. Classification (NCBI taxonomy): domain Eukaryota; phylum Perkinsozoa; order Perkinsida; family Perkinsidae; genus Perkinsus; species Perkinsus marinus. The sequence goes on along the minus strand of NW_003212979.1, from coordinate 39,081 downwards.
TAGTCCAACGTTATCTCGACAGTAGTGATGAATAGGTCAGTACACGACGAGGAGATGGATTCATGAGTAACTAGTACTTCATCTGTGGTTTGTTGTACTGGTTCTATTCATAAATCATCGGGCCCGTTATCATTTGTATCTCATCAAAATGACTATCGCTCTGATTGCCGCCTTCGCCTACACAGTAGCAATCACTGATGCCAGCGGCCTTGGGAACGAAAGTACCATGCTCGAACTCGGGCCGTGACCGTCCATCGATTATCTTCAGGTGAGACGCCCGCGTTTCTCCATCTTCGTTCTCTGAATGGCGGCGCGGTCTTGTGTCCGTACAGCAAGGGTAAACTGGAAGCCGGATACATAACCATTGGCGACCTGAATAAGTAGGTATATTCAGCGTGCGGAGTGAAAATCAAGGTCATGCTGCCTTTAGGTACTTCTATACGGTTATGGAAGCCGAAGACGTAGATCCATCATTGGCGCCGACCTTCTGGTATCTGGCCGGTGGACCGGGTACTAGTAGCTTGGGAGAGGCCATGACTATCAATGGACCATGCAGGATGTCTCCTAATGGGAAGGAGCTCGTGGCAAATACGTGCGAATGCCTTTGTGCGGTGTCACGCAATGTGACCGTTCGGAGTTAGATACTCGTGGACTAAGCAAGCCAACGGCATTTGGATCGATGCACCTGGACCTACCGGCTTCAGCGTGGGCCCGATAGAGTCCACCTTGGAGAAGTTTATAGACAACATGTAAGTATTCTTTAGACCAGAGAATATACACGTCACAATGATGGTCCACAGGGTCACCTTAAGCGGCCAGTTATTCAAGAAATACCCTCACTTGAATAGGAATGTACACCTCGTCGGACTCTCATGGTCTGGTATGCATGCTGAGCTGATAGTTCGGGTGATACCGTCTTGCAGCTCTCGCCGTTGCTATGTTGGGAGAGGGCATTCTGCGGAATCCTCGGCTCAAGATCGATTTGAAAGGAGTGATGATACTTTCTGGTATGGTTGGACCGTATGAGATGTATGCAATCCATTCATTCCGAGTTGACATTGTTGCCTGGCTCATCTTGTCAGATATCACGGAGCTTACGAGATGGTTAGGGATCGGCAACTTCTACCACAGAAGGAGTCCTAGTTCCACATTGTGCGTTGGTCGTATAATTCTCTCAGGCTCGATATAATGAAGACTGGCCTGGGGGTCTGTAAAGCAGCTGTCGACAAGTGCAATTCTAATGGACCTGGGAAGCCTGCTAAGCCCGGTGGGTAATCCGTAACTTGAGCACTCTCGACAGTCATGCTCTGTTCCTCGCAGTTTTCTGCCAAGCAGCTGTAGATACCTGTGAAGCATTAACGATGGACCCTATGGACGCAGCACACAAGAGCATGTAAGTGGGCGGGTCTGGATCTAAGTGTTGATCTTCGCTGTCTCGAATTCCGGCGCCTGATACGAGCAAACGTTCAAAGCTCTCTGTCGGAAGAGGTGAGCCGATCATTTTGGCGACCAGATTCTTCGAAATCACCGGTAGTTTCTCCATGTTCTCCGGAATATTCCCATCATCCGAGCCAATATTTCTTCTCCAGATACGATGTACGCGCACGAACAGGGGGAGATTCCGAATTTTTCGCTTTCAAACCGGGAGATGTAACCGTCGTTGCACGTCTCATTTTCGAATGTTGTCATCCACTCAGGCGGCCGATTTTCTCAATAAGCCAAGCGTTAAACAAGCTCTCGGCGTATATAGAATTTGGGAGCTATCAAATGATCAGGTTGCCAAATTTTGATTCCATGTTAACACGATAGTTTCAGCCCAGGTCCTAGAAGCCTTCGATAAGTACAGCGCCTATGATGGGAGATTCTTCGTCACACAACTCCTCGACCACGGCTTGAAAGTGAGCATGATTCGAGAGCATCACTTCTGGAATACATCGAGACTATGGAACTACGAACTCGAGGGCGAAATACGCGCCGCGGTGGGGGCATACGAGTCATCCGACTCCCAGTCGCGATCTCTCGAGTTTTCATGAAAACAAAGGAATTCAAATGGTAAATTCGATGATGTGGCTAATATTGGACGGCTACGTTCAACCAGATATGTTCAACTAATTTCGACATAGCACAAGTCATGTCTGGAGACTGAGTGAAGGATTCGATACGGCATATCCTTTCATTGTATCAGCATGGTATATCACTGCTACAGATACTTGTGGTCAATGGCGATATGGATTTAATCACGAACGCGGTGGGTACAACAGAGTGGCTGTTTAGCTTGAAAGGGAAGGGGGCGTACGGCGAAGCACTCAGACATTCGAGACCCCAAGAAATCAAGGTCAGAAGTTTCCGCTATTCCAGTGCCATCTCTCAGCACAACGTCTGTAGCGAAGAACTCTGTTTCAGTTCCCTGGAATTGGAGTCGTAGGAACTTCGCGTATTTCGCAGTACCCTAATGGAGCGAAGCTCGCATTCGTCGAGGTGAGAAGCACATTATGGTAGCGAACATTGACGGTGTCTTTCAGATGAAGGACGCAGGCCATGCACTCACGTTGTATCAACCCGTAGGGATGCAGCAGATACTGCAATCTTTCCTCACCGGTAACCTTTGGTGAGACTGGAGCAATCACAACAAGAACGTCGGCCTGAGCAGCTAGCATTGTTTAGCAGCTATCGATCAATATCAGGAACTCTTCTCATCTCGCCTTCGCTCAAGTGGATCGCTCGATATTCTCTTTCTCGGGCTCATCCAGTATTTGCTCCCAAAAATTCAGGCGATGAGTTTCTGAGTTCACGGACACCCCAGATTCTGCAACCGACCACTTATCTATCGGGCTAGTGCAAACGCTGTTCTCGCAGATAGCTGATCCTCCGGCACTGGCTTCACTCCATACGCTCCCATTGTGCCGTTGCTGTTCCAAATCCTTGTTCTCGGAACGAGGGCAAGAGTCCAAACGGTTCGTTTCATGTCGGCTAGGCAGGGATATCTCGCTTATGTAACTGTGGCGTTCACCCTTCTCCGAACCCATCTCTACTTCGCTCCAACAGCTATTGACATCCACGTGAGGATTTGACGGCGCTTCTCTTTTGCCTGCTGCAGGACGGGGTAAGTAATTACAATGACGACGGCTTCAGAAGCAAACCCAATCATTGACACGATCGATATCGTTAACTGCAGTACTTGCAGTTCTCGTCGGCCGCGGTGTTCGAAGCGTGTAGTTTTCCTCTGTAGACATAACAGCAGCACTGGTTGATGCTTGAGTGTCTCGAAAGAACCGCGGTATACTCAAGCTTTACGGGCTCGCTGACTCACTGAACTGAGGAATCTAGGGAGAGTTAGTTTTCCAAGCTGGAAATTCCAACTGGTGAAAATCCAGATAGAGCTCACCGTTGCATCGTCATGCGAGGTCCCCGTCGCGGAATACGTCGTCGATGTCCTTGTTTGTGAAGTTGCATTCCTCAATCATGAAATTGATGTCTTTATTTGCGAAGGTGACTTCCTCATCAGCTGTATTGATAGCCTAATCCGTCAAACAGATTTCTGAAAGGTATAGAAATACATGTAGTTGCAAGTGGTTCAGTGCCATCGAGCTAATATATCTTAATTTAAGGCGAGCGAGAATACTGGATGCGCTGTCCCCTGAGACTGGACATGAGCTAGGCTTGAGCTTGAGCAACCCCAGGCCTGGCCCCAAAAACTTTCTCGCCCGCCCTTGTGATTTATAATAAGTAGGCGGCGCCTGCGGCGCTGCGTGGAGTATGAGTTGGTGACTGCATCGTATTCTCGAGAGTCGCGAGATGGGATTTTATCACACCAATCGACGTCGACAAGCTGCTGAAACCTAGCCATCCGAGGGACTGTGTCGTGTCGGTGCCACACGAGAGGAGTCTTGCGATCGACATCCAGCAAGGCGGACCCTATCGCCACTGGAGACCTATGGTATCTCGTTAATCATGCGGTCTGTGCCTGCACTTATATGTCCGCACATAGCGGCGGGTTATCCTTCAAAGCGAGCCGAAGGATCTCTGAGAGTGTATTGATCACATGGCGCTATCCGACTGGGTTATTCGACGACAGTGATGAGGTCATAACTCTGCCACGATTCGTCAGAGTGATCAGGCAGCACTTGAGGGAGAGTGGCGCTCTTCGCTTGTCTTTCATATGATCAATACAGCATTGACAATGCTACGCACGGCACGGTCGTCCCTAATGGCTCAGCCCTAAGGGGTAATATTGGTATGAGTATAGAGCATCTTTCTGGCTAGCGATTCAGTAAATGTAGCCCCACTAGCTTCCGTGATAATGTATCTTCAACAGCGTTAGACTAACACCGATCCCGCGTTTGATGCCTCAGTTGGACTTCCGTCGCAATTTTCGGGTCATATGGCCCAATCAGATACTCGGATTCGAAGTGTCACTTTGTACTGTCGCCTAGGTTCCATGGCTCGATTTCTGACGAGCCACGGACCGCGCGTTCAACGGAAGAATGTTGGCGTCATTACCAATAGCTCCACTCTCAGCAATTATTCGTACGCAAATTTTCCCGACGGTCATGCTCTGTTGAGTAACAGAATCACATGCTTACCGAATAACATTTCCGCCCTCGTGTATACGACTCGTTGAACGCCATAGTGATGACCAGAGACACAGGAATGCTACTTACAGCACATTGTGCTGAACACAGGGATTTCAGTATAAAATGCTGATGCTGTTGCTTCTGTGCAGCATGCACACGCACACGCATCAGCTGGCTGGCGCCAGTTGTGCTTGCGTACCTGCGTATCCATTGGTCTTGAGTACGTGCAACAATACTAATCTCTCTATTTGTCTTGTCTTATCTCACTATGCTATCTATTTTGTGCTGTCTTAGTACATACTTCCCTTCCACCATGTCTAGAATTGCTAGTAGAACTCAAACCAAGCGCGCTAGTAATACTAGCGCACCAAGGTATTAGCCTAGTACCTTGTCGCCTCATCTTAGTGCTCCTATCGGCGATCTTACCAACGGCGACCAATATAATAAACCACTCTGTGAACGGGTAAACTGCCCAGCTATACTTACTGGCATGAGAGTGAAGGCTGCAGCTGCGTAAAACCAAGGTAATGCAGTGACCACGGCTCTGATCAGGGACTCTGAATCACGGTGGTAGTCGGCCGGTTCTACAAAAAAACTCAGTCCATCACCCAGAAATTGAAGCTGAAGCGGGGGGGGGGCGGCGGGTGCGCGCTGAGATCAAACCGGCACATGCTACGGTATATAGAGAAATTTCACCCCATTTCATTGGCTCTAGCCGTTTAATTGCGATTTATTTTGAATATCATACGTAGCAGCCCGACAAAGGTTGAGCACGCACTAGCCTGTAAAGATGTAACACAATAGGTTCTCTAAAAGAACCCAACTCGCCGGAAATGCTCAAGTCGGGCAGCCCGAGGGAAATCCACATTGAGCCGTGAGCTCGAGTGGAACGAAGGGATGAAGGAACGTCAAGGTGGAGAGCGTGAGGTGCCACAAGGTGCCTCTCCCAAAGTCCGTAGCCGCTTGACGTTAAGGATCGTAAGCTACGGGTCAAAAGTGCCCTCATGAATTCATCTCACGTGAGGCCTCCTACTACGATGCTTAGCACTAACGTCTGTGTCGCGAACCTCAGATATGAGTGCAATCGCAGCCCCCCGGCGGAGCTGCGGTGTTTCTGGTATTTGGCGTGTGTCAAGCCGTAAGATCCACTGGCGGTCACAGATACGCTTCTCTATTCTGACAGGGGAGAGATGTTAAAAGAGATCCACAAAGTACCACATCGAGCGAAAAAAGGGTTACCTGCGCTGTACGAGTCGCTAGGACTCGTCAGATGTATTGTCCAAATGATTTGGACCGAATCAATTAGATCGGTATAACTGCGATATATCGCACCGGTTGCGTCGAAAAGCGTCGACGCAACCACAATCTGATACGTCTCACTGGCCAAGCGCCTGTTTCTCTCCCTCCAGGAACAAGCTCACGGAATGCCCACGGAATCGTTCGAAATCTCGGTTCAGCCAAAGTAGAATCGTTGACCGTGATAGACATCGCTATCATATTGGTAGGTCTACCTACGATTGCAGTTCGGATTTCGAACTTCGGACCCACTTTTCCTGGAAAGGTGGGTCAGCCCCATCTAAAGACGAGTCTCACTGAGCCAGGTCAGCTACTCAATTGAGAGGATCTCAGTTTGTTTATTAAACAGCCGGCCAGCCTACAAGTCGGCGTCCAACCATCCAGCTGTATGGCTACGTGCTCCGCGTCAACGATGATCGCCTCGCTTTTTTTTCCTCACGTCACTGCGTAACGTCTCCTTTATGCGACGGATTTTCTGCGCATGGAGATGACTCCGATTTCCTCGTGACGAGAACTTCGTCGACCATAATCTGGTATCAAAGCGCGAACGACATAGCGAAGCCCCGGTGACTCTAGGGAGTTGCTCGACCACCCGGCGATCGTGCCATAATCGATTAGGCGACGGTTAAACTCGGCGACTCGGGGATCCACTCGCCTCACGGTTTCATTACCACAGAACGAATTGCTAACAAAGCGACGCGACCATCCTCATCGGTATTTAACTTAGGTTAACAAGTTAATTTTTACAGTGTGTTCGCGTTTGAGGGGCAAGTCATGAAAAAGGGCAGAACTCGGGACTCAATCAGCGAATGACAATGAAAATTGTACTTCGGGAGCTCTAAGACCGGAAAAATCGATTGGTGTACCTGTTATGGTAGATCTCTCGACCATTTCGTATTTATAATGCATGGAAGATTCTCGCAGATTCACTTTTCATCGTTCGCGTTTGATAAGCAAGAGGAAAGGCCCATATTTCGTGAGACTTCCGGTCCAGCCTCCTGCCTAGCTCGGCAACGTCTGTCTCAGTCTGACTGAGGACTCCAATGATCGGAGTCCGATTGTTGTACGAAGTTTGTGAATCTGACGGAACCATTCGCTAAATTCAGACTACAAATCGAGTTCGAATGTGAAAACCTCTCCATCGCGAGCCTGAATACGCTCTTCCAGTTGCATCGCTTTCTCATCAGCCACCCGGGGTGCTTTCTCATGTACCTCGGCGTCATGCTCCGCTTGCTGCCGAGCTAACTCTGATTTATGAGCCTATGATGTAAAAAACATGGGGATGTGATAGATTCCGATACCATCTCAGTGAGATGATCTCACGTTCAAAGCCTGTATCAGATCACAGCGAGTCCTCCCGAGCTCCTTGCTTGTATAGTCACAACTGAACCACCTAATCGCTCGTGCTGGAGCAGGATAGATCGCGTCATCATGGTACATTCCAAGTCGGCTGTTAACATCGCGATCCCTTCATAAGCACTCGAATCGTTCCACTCAGCAACAACTACGGGACTCTCATCTAACACCGCCTAAAGGATCAAATGAATACCCTACTAACTTAGTAGCTTAGTAGTACTAAGCAATTACAGCTCCAGTACCTGCACACAGACCGCAGTTCCGGCGGATTGCTCCGCTTGCATGCCATGATCGAGTTTATTAACATCCCTAATGAGATTGAGACACTCCTAAGCCTCATGGTGTTCCAATTACAACCGAGTGACTTCTCCCTGAAGTCTCTGCAACTCCGCTCTGGTAGCCTCATGGTCTTCTGTCTATGATTGCGATTAAGATAATGATTTAGTACAGTAGTTTTGCCTACCTGCCGAGCATTCATGTGTTTGCGACGCTCTCCTCTCTTGTTGACCATCAAATTGGAGAAGCTTGATGTTCACGTCGCAAAAATATCGGATTCGGAAACTCAACTAACAGTACTTGTACCATATACATGAAACATGTTGAGCAAAGAATGGCGACACTTCATATTGCTCCACCTAAACTCCTCGCTAAAAACCTCTTGCTGTTCCGGTGAGCCAGATTCTAGCCTAGAGTCTCTAGGTAGCCCCGCGATGAGCTCAAGGGCGACACCCGACCATCAAAAGAGAGCTCTTGGCGACACTCGCTTACTACCTCGAGATCTACGTCCGTCAGCGACAAAATTACAATCGAAAGCTGGAGAGAGAAGGCTCTCGGTAAGTCGTCGAAATACTCGAGGCTGACACCCAGTAATACTAGGGAGAGCCCTTGGCACACTCGCTTCCTACTCCGAGGTCTACATCGCCCTGGCATGTCTGCAACTGATGAAAAATCTGGCGGTGAAAGTGCGCGCGCCCCGCTCATCGATTAGGTTTTTACTCGAATGAAAAATATGACACGAGTTCGACTCTCCCTCAAATAGCTTCTCTTTGGCAGCCAGTGTGACTTGCCTTGTCATTGTTACTTATCGACTGGCAAGACTAACGACCGAACTATTTGCGTGCTCTCCGTATGATGGGTGACGCTGCTCATCATTGAACAGCCGATAGATGCTTGAGACATCATGCCTCAA
>NW_003212979.1:28975-30566 GCF_000006405.1 Perkinsus marinus ATCC 50983 | reverse complement strand
AAGCACGTGCCTTCAAATCGCAAGTGTGCAAGATGTCACTGGTATTCCTCCTTCAGTGGTAGCCAAGTGCAGAATTGCTTGGTGAGAGAATCTACCAATGGCTGCCACCTATGAGGATTATTGTCAACCTTCCCAAGGGCAGCTCCCTCAAGCTTGTTCTCCTCGAGCTTGTTCTCCTTCACCACTAAAAAGTCAGTGGTGATGGTACACTCAAGGGTATTCACCGGGACAAAGAGTTCCTTGGCATGACTACTCATATGTATTCCTCCACCAGCCTCAACTAACAAGCGGCCAGAGGCACCCAAATGAGCCTCAAATTTGAACCGGTCAGTGAGCTTTGGAAAACGGATCTTACCGACAGCATCAGCGGTCAAAGTACGCCCCTAATGGCGTAATACGCCAAAGGGGGATCCGGCGCATAAGAATAGCGTCGATTATCCGGTACACGACTATGAGACGATGAACCTAAGGGACGTGATGATGACGGCAACGACGATGAACCACCAGAGGAAAAAACCGGGGATAGTATCTTTACTCGATCATCTTGAAGTTTCTCAACACCGGATGGTAACCCTGCTAATTCCGCGGCAAGCCAAATTGGGGAAACACCCCACTAGGGACATCAGCATCAAGACCCCTAGTAGAACCTCCTCGGGACCGAACCTCCTGAGATCGTAAACGACTTCTCTGCCGACGAAGTCCACCCTTCCTAGTGCGCAGATCCTGACAACGGGCGACTAAGAGACTACTAATCTCTTAGTCGCTCGTTGCGCCTAGTAGGCGCAAGATACCCATCGTGGAGCGCCTTGTTGAGGGTCGGATCAGCCTACAAGTTTCTCAAGCGAGTGATCCAACCCGGGAGTCTCTCCCGAGGAGAGACGAGCGAGGAGTAAATAACACCCAGCGCGGGTGGTCCACGACGCAACGTAAAGGGCAAGGAACACGCCCGCAGGGAATAGCTCGCCACGTGGCTTCTACATCTTTCCCGAACAAGTTCGACTAGTAGACAGTCAATGATGCAAGTATTACAAACAAGCTTGACTTCATGAATTCAACTACAATCAAAGTCCAAGATAATAATCAATAACTAGGAATTCCGAAGGCCGCCTTCGTGACGAAGGGCGAAGCCCACTGAGTCCACGCCCATGGACTCAATCAATGAATTTTACATAGGTCTCCGGTTCGATCCCCGAGTAGGACATTTCTCCATCATTAAAGTTTTTCGTGCGTATCTCTTCGAGCTGCTCATAGTCGAGTTTACCGATTTTTTTGCAAGACCTCCGCATATAGAGGGGTCGTTTGACCTATCTGATAGCCTTCCACGCCTCGTAGACTACGAGTCTTAGTTAAGCCAGAATAATTCTACACGCACGCACAACGCGAAAGTGCCTGTTGTTGCGGTGTATGCTCTGCTCGCTTCGCTCGATCCGCAATTAGTTATGAAATAATAGTCAATAATCATAATTGAAGGCTCGCTTGTCAAAGTTTCTGACAGTCAAACGCACGCAGAAAAGATGTAGATTTGGCCGACGTTCGCCACGAATCTCTCAGAATCAGACGAGTTTGAAAGTGAGTTTTGTAAACTAATTTT